>NC_091929.1:7577924-7750424 GCF_041260155.1 Ptychodera flava
ACTATTTTGCAAACAATTCAGAAACACTGAGAGGCGTTTCATTTATATGTCACAAGGATAACTGAAACTAAAGCGTCTGGCGTTCTGATATTGCTATCATTCGACCAATTAAACACACATTTGTTCAAAAACGAATTTATCTAATAGATCCGCAAAAGAAAAAATCCCTTGGCTTATTTTTGTTTTCAATTTTTTTTATCTAGGTCATCAAAATAGTTACAATCTCAATAGTGGGAGGGTACATACGTTTCTATTACAAAAACTTCAATGCAATGATATCAATAAATGGCTTATTTTGTTGCTTATGCATGCCACAGTCTCATTTGATGCATATAAAGTTTTGTACTCTAGAACACGGCACTGCCGATGTACAGAAAGAGAAATATCTTTATTTGGCTGGAAAGTTACGCATGATTTGTTTTACATACAAACATACTGTACACAACAACCATGATTGCTGCTACAAGTACGTTGGAGAAATTGATTACTCTGACTGATGTGATTGCACACTGCAAGCGATGTGTTTCCGTCTCGAGCCTGATAAAGATTTTCTCTTACAGCAAAATACCGACATCGCTTTAAACTCACTGCTCTTGTTACTGGCTGTCGCAAACATCGTAATATCTATCATTACCTACGGATCTTGCATTAACAGGCTTATTGGTCAACGAAGTAAAAACACAGCAGTGGTAGGTTGATAACATCTCTCACAGCACGTTTAAAGAAAGAAAAAATGATGAATTGCAGCTCTAGTCATATTCCAGCAAAATTGCCACCCGCAAAAATTTTCATTTTTGTGTACCACATGCCGTGTGTAATGACGATGTGTCTAAGGTTATGTTTACGTCATGGTCATGGGCTTATCCATGTATTACAACACATTTGCACTACTTTTTATCACACATAGTATACCACATCACTTTCAAACTTGACCTTTGTATTCATTGTAAATATAGCCGAGAAACTAAGAAACTGAACCGTGACGTAAAGAATACTAACAATATGGAATGTGTTTTATAGGCGTATCTGGCATCCGGAACGAGCGAAATGCAGAGCGAAATGAGACATCATCCTTCAACAGCGCCAGCAACGGATAGTTCGGTGTTTATGGCTCCATTGTATGGTTACCAAGTCACTGCGTCACCTGGTGAGTTAAACTGTTTCCCGTTGCAACGTTTTTCCACTCTTTCACTTTGAATTTGTAACAATACTATTATTATGATGTCAGCACAATGAAAACCTGTCCTGAGGACAACAATTGTAGCGAATGTAAACAACATTCAGTCTTATGGTATTGTTTCATATAAATCCAAGTGTTCCGAAGGCACTACGGTATGTGTGTGTATGCAGGCAATGTTTTTCGGCGTTTGTCTCTTAGTACGCCTATCCGTATGTCTCTGCATGTATATCAGTATGTTTACCAGCGTACATGTAAGATGTTTGACTGTTTATGTATGTATGTATGTATGTATGTATGTATGTATGTATGTATGTATGTATGTATGTATGTATGTATCTATGTATCTATGTATCTATGTATGTTCTATGTATCTATGTATCTATGTATGTATGCAGGAACGTACGTACAGAGAGAGAGAGAGAGAGAGAGAGAGAGAGAGAGAGAGAGAGAATACTCATTATGGTCTTTCTTTTACACTCCTAGTCGTACAACAATACCAGTGTGTGAACCTGCAGCCTGTACTTTTTCAAACTCCGGAACTACCACTACATACATCATATAGGCCACAGAATATGGAAAACGAAATGTCAGGACGAGGGTCACACGTCACTACCATACAGGGCTAAATGGACATCTGGTAGAAAAATCTGACAATTAAAATGAAATGACAAAAAGTTTTGATCATGCAATGCTGTTAGATATATTGATATTTACAATATATAGTCATTTTCACCAAAATGACGCCACTGTAACCTAAAAGGCATATGTATCGATAGAAATCATACGAAGAGTGTTTACATAAGCTTCACTTATGAAGTTCTTATAACACAATTCACCAATCACGTGACATCCTTCTGTATTAAGACATGTGATTACAGAACAGAATTATCTATATGTATGTATTGTGTTGTAAGAAATAAGGACCGGGAATTCTTATGTGACATTTTAGATTTGTGCCACAAAATCAGAGTTACAGTGACATAAGCAAATGACGCAATATTTGCCTGATCAGAAATGCTGCAAACAATTATAGACTCTATGAAACAATCAATGCCGAGAAATCTACGCTATCAAACATGCATTCCAAGTTGGTCTAAAAAGCTCACTATTAAAACATATATTTGTATTGAACTTGAACAGCAACTAAGACTGTTGTATAATGGTATGTCCCAACCATAGGAATGATAGAGATAGAGGAAAAGAAACCTTGGTCTATCTGAAGGTCACAAGATGCGAGTCTGTTCAATATTATTCCATAAATACACCAAAACACGTACGTTACATGAATGAGTTATGACTATTGACATTTGTAAAAGTCAAGTTTATTAACTTTGTGGCATTGTTAGTTTACATTACAAAGAAGAATGTTCGCGAATATATATGGACCATTTATGTGCTGTTAACATGCAACAAAGGCGACTGTAAAAACGTCAATTTCAAAAGTGAATGACTAATTCTACAATGGCAACGACTTTACATACTGATGTTGAACCAAGTCATGTTGAAATGTAGTGACTTAAAATTGTGCATCGAAATAATTTAATAATAAATGTCAAAATAAATTAAATACCATCCATAATGTTTCATTATTTGATTTATTTTTTGCTCCTTTATGCAGATTTACTATTTTTCTCATGTTGCAAAATGCAATAAATGTCGACATTCAGATTTAGACATAAATATCAATAATTTTGAGCTTTCAAATGCAAAATTGTGAAACAAACCATCAAAAACGTTTCAATGTTTGATTGATTTTGTCCTCTTTTAATGTAACTACATATTTCTAAAGTTGAAGAAAAAAGAACACTATCTTAAAACATGTGAAGACCAGGATTAAAACATGTACATTAACAATTTAGTACCGATAAATGTTGACATATGGTCGTTCGAAGATCAATAATTTAGTGCTCTCAAAACCAATAACAAATGTCTAACAGCGTGTTCAGGTGAGAAATGCAATGATTCACCGGCTATATACCAGACTACACGTATTTTGAATGCCAATTAAGATTAAGGTTGTTTTGGTTTGAAGTTGAGGATAAGTCCAAAGTTTTGGTTTGAAAGCCTTTTTTAACTTAACTAACAAACAGCTAGTTGTTAAACAGCAACGGTAGATGTAATGACACAAGATGAAAATATCTTTCAACCGTTGTCAATTTGGATTCGTTCCAGCAACAACTATAATAATAACAACAACAAGAGCAATGACAACAACAACAACGACAACAACAACAACAACAACATTAATGATAATAATCATAATAATAATAGTAATATTTGACGCTAATAATACAATAATAATCAACTACAGTATAATTTTAACTAACAAACGCCGTTGAGTGATTCAGACTATTAAGTTTTCTTCCACATTTTGTTCCGAATCACAAGGAGACTTTATATATGCGTTCCACAGGTACAAATCCTGCATGTTATTTTTTTCTATGTAAACAATATTAAATGTGAGTCCTGCCACATTTTGAGACTTTTTCGTTTGACTTGGGGCATATACTATAGTTCTGGTTGTCAATGAAATTGGTATTAATAAAACAAACATGAACACACAAACTGAAGCTTATTTGAGCGGTTTTAGACGGTTGTATTTGTTATTTCGACGAAAACACGGGAAAAGTTGCACTTTTCGATTTCCATCATGGCGACATTTCCGGAAATTGCCGAGCTCGCCCCGTTTTGGCGTAAGTAGCTGTGACGTCACTAATAGAATGGGTGATGGTGACTTCGTGCATTGACTATGGAGATAGTGACAAGTTCATGAGTGAAAGCTGTGCAACTGAGAATATCATCGTCACAGAAGATATGACAAAGCTGTTCAGAATTTACAGGCCTGTAAATTTTAACAGTCGGAACCTTAACCTAAACGAGAACAAGAGCGGAACTCTTGTTGACCGTCGCGTCAGTGACAAGCCCACCGTGACCACAGTCAAACACACCAGTGCACTACCGTACACACAACCGCAAGCTAACAAAATATAAATATAAGTCTGGAGTTGCCATCCCACCTTATTATTACTTCTCAACACAAATTGCCTCGTTCAAAATCTGTATATAAAAATTTGAATTACACCATGACGCTTGTAGATAAATGTAGTAGAGATCAAGTTGAAAATTGTCCACGTTCATAACACACATCTTTCCTATCAACAGCTGGAAGTGGAACAGGCTGAGGGTCATGTTAGCATATACACCAAAGTAGTATTCTCGCCGCAAAATCTTCAGTTTGGCGTTATAAAACCTCACATGAACATTGGCACTTTTAAAAATATGTGACCGTAAAGACATGTCTAGCCAAATTCTCGGGAAGAGATAAATTAAATTGACATGATGTAAATATCGGGCACACTGGCACCCGAGGCCGGGCGGCTCAGCCGGCCATTTCTGTGACGGAGTGATCAGCTACGCTTCCGCAATTTTTTTCTTGATTAAGTGTCAGCGATATAAAGCACAGTGTTCATTGTTTCATGACTGCGAAATTCTCAAAGAAGCTAAAATATTTTAGGGGAGACTTAGTCGAGCAGAAGGGAACAGATCACGACAACGCGACTGCTTCGTCAACAGTATAAACTTCTTTGCTACACTTGTTGTCATGTCATGTTACTGGCAGCGCCGTGCTGTATTATACACAACCTATCGTTCAGTCTCGCAAAGAGTCAGTCAATCACTACGTAAACTTTTTAGGAATATAAAATTAGATATCTCCTAACGTTACTAATTATAGAGTCACACATGCATCTAGTACTTGTATTCATTTATTTACAATCACTTTCGTAAAGCATCTGAATCGGCGATCAGTCTTGGGGGATGTAAACACGGCCATACTTCTCCGCGGCCCCCGTATCCTTGACATGTTTTGGGCAACCGGTCGCAGTCTTGCTGCTGTTCTCGCTCTTGTCCACAGTTGATGATGATACACGCGAAGCTTTCTGGTGACAATGGTCGTACTGGTACGGCATTGCGATTACATAATCGATGTAGTAACTCCAGGAATTAAAGTCTATCTTACCGTACATCTGGCTTCCGAACCGTGTTTATTCTGAGTCACGGCACTCGAAAATGCGCCGCAGAAAACGCTTGTCTGAATGCCTCTTTTCCGACCCTTTCTTGTAATTTTGTCAAATGCGGCTAATACATCATCCTAAAATGCAATAAACTGACAATGGCTGCAGTTACTTCAGCCACCAAAGGCGTAACTTCTCACCATGTTGAAGCCACAGCGGTAAGCATTTGCTATGGCCGAGGTGAACACACTCACTCGTACATTCTATTAGTTACGTCATTTCCGGTGGCAATGCCCGCGAATTCCGAAACGACCCGAATGGCAGCTAACTTCAAAGTCGCACAACATATTGCATTTTAATAATATTTAACCGCGTCGTTTCATTGGGGTGATGCATTTATTTGATAAAGTAGGGGTGGCAAAATCATATAGCATGGCTCATTTTAAGCAAAATTAACTTTGAATTTATGCGGGACATACACTTTAAATGCCAGGACATTTTGACTTCAATTGTCCGTAAAGGGAGTCACGAGGACTTGTGTTCCATATATGAACAGAACAAAAATTTACAACAATTATTTGTTATCTCATTTTTATATTTTTCTCTATTTTTAGAGATAGCCCTTATAAAGTCCACCACGATTTCATGGGATTATGATGTATTAAAATGCAAATTTAATTGACTAGTGTTTAAGAATTCAAATAAACCTAGTAAGAATCAATCTGATTTCCGTGAGTCTGAACAGACCATTTCCTGTGAAGAATCATAGCATTCCATATGTAAGATTCATCTTGGTTTCCAGATGCATCTTGTATCAATGGCTTTCTATATCTGTCTTATATCATCCTTCTCTTGTCGCAGTCTAAGTTGTTTTTAGTTCGTTTTTAATTCGTCTGCCTTCACGTTTGGGTGAAAAATTCCTATTATTTCAAATGCTTGCATAGGCATATGGTTGTTGTCATGTTGGATGCAGGTGACACCTAGAGTAGAAGTGATATGATAGAATACAATGTATGTGTCATAAATGGCAACACATTTGCTTACGACTTTGAGGTCACTGTCACTTGACGAAGTCAAACTTGCAAAATACAGGATAGAAGGGTCTGAAGTTGACACAGCCATATATTATGTTCTTAATGGCAAAGCAGAATCTATAAATTTCATTGGCATAACAGAAAAGAAATTTCAGTGTTCAAAATGATGAAGACAAACTTGTCGAAGACCTGCAAACTTCAAAATGAATTGCTGCATCTTAAGGTAGTATGCACCTCGAAAGTGAAAGGTTTAAACTTTTGCTAAAACTTTTCTCGTCGAAACTTTCAACCATTCTCTTACCAAATGAACAATAAATAATCGGGGGTAACCGTTCAAAGTTTGGTAACATTGAAACAAAATACTCAATATTTTGCAATATTTGAAATCAAATGACCGCAATTCCTGTGTTAGCTCTATAGCAAAAATTGTGACTTTCGAAAAACTACGCCTGACAAAATATTTCTTTCTCAAAGAGCTTTAAAATGAACCCCAACAAGTGGTAGATCAGAAAACAATTGTAGAAATTTGAGGGTCATACTATCTGTCCAAGAGGCGTGTTCCACCTTAAAGGTATACAGTCACCTGTTATCTAAATATTCCAATATATGGTCAAAAGGGCGTTCCTTGGTATTCAAAATGCCCATGTGAGGGCGCTGTTTTAAAAAAGTGGCCAAACGCTTAAAATCTTTGATTGGTTAGATTTTCTCTTTCCACGGTAACTGTAGCAAAATTTGAACAGGTGACAGTATAGCTTTAAGTAGTGCAAAATCAAAAGTATCGTGGTATGTGATAAGATATTTAATTTCGAATGTTATGTTTTATTTAAAATAATCGTAAATAAGAAGACTTGACATAAAACCTGTAGGGATCTGATATGTGGAATTACATTTCTTTGCGGAATGCCAATAGCATTTGAAGTAAATATTTTTCTTATTGAAAAGCATATGTGTGGCAAATCTCGATTTTTTTGAATTAAAGACTAGTTATTCTTTACACGTGATTTAAGCGATTCAATTTCTTGTTCGAAAACCAAAAGCAAGGAAAAACAGTATACCTTGCATCCATTACTATCCCAGGCAGTTGTCTGCTTGTCCATGTAATTGCACACTGTTTCTTTAATGGCAACTGAGATATTTCCTTCCTGCCCTGCAAATCGATTTCATTAAGACATATCTTATCCTATATTATATGATACCTTTGTCAATAAAAGTAAATTCTGTGATGTCATAACCTCATATCATTACTGATAATGCATACACCGTAAAAATAGCGGACGCTAGACGCGTCTTTACGCGTTCAAAATGTACATGTCGGTGTTCAAATTTGAACGGCTGGTGTTCATATTGTTAACACTAGTGTTCATAATATTAACAATGATGTTCTAAACCTGAACACTATGTGTTAACAACGATCTCCTTCAAGTGTTCAAAAACTCAGCATCATAGAAATTTTACAATACTGTGAAACAATTAACAGTCTTTTGTGTTTTTTACTTTACAATGGCTATATTAAATTTACTATTATTGCTTCACTGTCCGGTAAACGTACACGGATTTCGGTGTAACGAATTTCACACTAAGTGAAAAATATTTCCGGCCTGCAATTGCTGAAAGCATGTTTTTTCTGAAAAAGAAAGTATACAAAATAATTTTACACGTTTATTACTGGTTGAAAGTTTAAAAATTAGAAAAGAAAATCAGAAAACCACCATGAACGTTTTAATTTATACATCGGCGTGCAAGAAGCGTTCTACTTCTAAACACTTGGTGTTCAAGTTTGGTGTCTTTTCCTATCCCATGATGCATCCAAACGGAAGTTGCGACATTGCTCGTGTAAGCGCACCCTGAAGTTGTGATCGTGCGGAAGCAAGACCAAAAAGGGTAAGTTTCCTCTCCAAAATAGTGAAAGCTATTAGATTTTTGAAGCATCTATATTATCGTCCTTTGAAATTAATTGTATTGTACCTTGAAATAGCTTAACCACGTGAAGAAACCTTTTTTTCTTTCAGTGGCTGGTATACCAACAACTGGCTGTGAATACGCAGTGGTACTTTTGGCCATGGCCTATCGATCGATCTCACTCGGGTCAAGGGTCATAGCAACACACAACTGTAGCGATAACCCTTGACCTGAGCGCGATCGATACGCCTTGCATAGTGCTGCTGCGTAATCACAGCTAACGCATGTCTTTTAGTAGACACAATCGCATGTAAAACATCAGGTAAACATCGTAGAGTATACATTGTATTGTTTCAGCATATGAGAGTTTGGCTTTTTCATTTTAATCAGTTGATGACAAGAAGCAGCAAATATTTTGTAACAGTATTGAAGAGAGGCACTGTATAAGAAAGTCTCCCCTTTTCTAACCTAACAAGTCCCTTGTCTTTCATTTACAGTTTCATCTCGCCATATTACCTATTGTTGCATTTTTTCAGGATGTAAAAAGTTGGATTTAACTGAAAATGGAAAGAGTTGTTACAGAAGCTGGTGATACAGATAATGAAGAAGATGAGTGTACAGGTAGCTGTCTAGAAACAAGTGTGAGAACCTCAGTTCATCTGTAATGTACATTTAAACTTCCAAGGGTCGAGTAACTGAATTTTGATAAATTTCTCTATTTTTGTTCTGAATTAATCTAAGCCTTGGTAGCATGCTATGATCTTTGAAAGCTTATGCCCTTGAAACATTTAGTTGATCATAGCCTGCTACCAAACCGTAGATTATTTTGTATTGTAGCTCAACACGTCTCTTGTACTTAGCAACTGGTTTTTAGCTTTGCTGTCAGTTAAATAGGTGGATGTGTAGCATTATCCTCACATTTGTACATCCAGAGGTTTTTCTTCAAAACAGCCTGTACGAATCCTTTCATATTTGGATTACAGGTCCCAAGGGATTACCCTCATCAGATATGTTCAAATTATGCTGAAATATGCAAATTTATTTCTGAGGCAAATTTTGCTATTTTTTGGAAAAATCTTCTTCTCTTTTACTCACGTCTTCAATATTTGGTAAACATGTCCCTAAAAATGACCTTAGTCAAATTTGTGCTAGTTGTGATGAAATATTCAATTTTTTATATTTACTGGTAAGTTTTGTCATTTTTGGTCAAAAATATCTTTAAAAAATCTTTTTCAAAACTGCTAATCGGACAGCTTTGATATTTAAGACATAAGCTTAGATCTCTACTGATAGTCTTTTTCAGATTGTTCAAATTATGCAGAAATTTGCAACTTTGTATTTTTAGGACATTAAAGACATTTCACACATTTTTAAGACATTAGGGATTACCAGAATGTGATATATTCAAGTTATGATAAAATGTACATTTTTTCAGTTTAAGGGTGATTTTTACCATTTTTGGTAAAAAAAATTGTTTAAAAATTAATAGCAGGGTACACCAGAATTCGAAAGGTCTTTACGAATATGTTTTAAATTTCTGAGAAGTATATTTTTGAAATGTCACCAATTTATTTCAGGGTTTATTTAAAGATATTACAAACAAACAAACCTTTTTGTTTATGAAGGACTTTGTTGGACAAGGAAATAGGTTTTACCCTGCCAAGGACTCACTTTCCCCACTTTCTGCATGTTGTGCCTTACTGTGACACTTTGACAACTTAACATGTTGTGTTTACTTTAGTGTGGATATACCATATATACCATGTGCTCTAGAGAAGCCTTGACTAACTCCTTTTTTCTTCACAATTTACTATTGTCTATACAAGAGGAAATGTCTTTAAGAAACCATCTTACAAAAATGGGGTATGCACTTTTCAACACAATAAGTATGCCAAATTTTGAGCTTTTTCAGATGATTTTTGTACATTTTAAACAAGTATGAACATAAAACGTAATCCACAATATTTTTATTGCTTATGTTTTTGATAGGAAGGTGTTAACACTGTTGGTTTTTTCCTCTGACAAACTTAACATACAAAGTTGCGATGTTTATTAGCCCATTTTACAGTAAATTATTGTATTCCATTCTAGAAATGTTTCGTGTATTTTTAGAATAAATAATTTTACTGGATATCAATGGTCTGTAATGTTATTTCAAGGCTTGAACACCCCGTGAACGCCCCAAATTAAAGGTGTTCAACAAGCGCGCATTTTGTGTTCTAGCCTTTAACACACTTATCGTTGAACGGCGTCCATGCGTTCAAAAAGTGTTACAGCCCTTTGAACGCGTAAAAGCGTTCAATTTTTTGAACACATTTCCTGTGCAACGTGTGTTCAGATATGGAACACATGGCGTTCAATATAATGTCTGATGAACACGTAGCGTTCAAAATCTGCACACGTGTGTTCAAAAATTGAACGTTGGTTGAACACGTAGTGTTAAATTTCTGAACGTCTACAAGCGTTCAAAAAGTGTTACAAAAAGGCGTTTAATTGGTGTTCTATCCTTTAACACTTAACTTTACAGTGTACGATTATCAAGCATTGTGGCCCCAGATATTTTACACTTCTACAAATTTACTGGTATTGCCAAAACTATAAAATAATAACAATAAAGTACCCCCTTCCAGCCAATATTGGACGGTAGCATGTACTTGGTTTCGCCCCGTACATATCACTGCATAAAAACCCTATAATACTTACTGTATTAACATGGATTATTGCCTGTATTTTAGCTGAAGAGTGCATATACAGATGAATACAGTCAAAAATCCATTTTTTGTATTCAGCAAGCCTGTATTCACTTGGATTCATGTGAATTCACGTGTATTACACTATAATACAGGCAACTCATTAATGTGAATTTATCTGAATTATTGGTTTTCATGCAGTGTATTATGTCGTGAAAAGTTTGCTATCGTCCATCATAGGCCGGAAAGGTGTACATTATTGCTTCAATAATGGAAACATTACACAAACACAGCTATGTCCGAATTTAAGCAAGTGCTACTGCTAACGGAGCCAATTAATATTCCTTTAAAATAAATATTGTATTGAAGATGTCATGTAACATGACATAAATAGAAATTATACTTACTCCCTGGAATGCTAAAGTCAGGTAGTATTCCCCGGTCGTCGTTAAGTAGTCCTCTGGGGTAAAAATGCTTGAATAGTTTCCGCTGAAATAGACATCCAGAGAGAATTGGTAGCCATTGTAACGATCCGAATACTTAACAACGTCATTGAAGATGTATGCAGTTGTATTCCCGTAAAGAGATCCTGTAATTTCCGGGTTGAACACGATTCAGATAGCATGATGTGAATATGACACCTGGAAAAGGAATATCATTGTTGAGTGTGATGGACTTAAAGAAGGACGGAATAACTTTTAAAGTCAGACTTGAAAGAATCCGTGAAAAGTCAATTTAAGAGTTTCTTTTAATCATCACCACCGAGAAAGTAATACATACATGCATACATACATACATACATAGATACATACATACATACATACATACATACATACATACATACATACATACATACGTACATACTTACATACGTACATACGTACATACGTACATACATACATACATACATACATACATACATACATACATACATACATACATACATACATACATACATACATACATACATACATACATACATACATACATACATACATACATACATACATACATACATACATACATACATACATACATACATACATACATACATACATACATACATACATACATACATACATACATACATACATACATACATACATACATACATACATACATACGTACTTACATACATACATACATACATACATACATACATACATACATACATACATACATACATACATACATACATACATACATACATACATACATACATACATACATACATACGCAAACAGCTAACACGTATGCCGGTAGACATACATACATGCAAAGACATAGGCGTACAGAGAACTAGGCGACGATAAATATAGCTTGCAATAACAGGAAAACGTCAATTGTCTCATTGACGTACCCACCTTTAAAACCATTCCATAGTAAGTGACATTGCTCTCTTCAAGATACAGACTGTCAATCATGGTATGCTCTTGGTGGGACGAAAAATCACTAGCAATCATAATTTTAATGTTATCATTTGTATCATTTACTGGAGAACAAAAAGAAGAGAGTTGGAAACATCAAATTGTTTTATCGGGTCTGAGGACCGAAATACAAAATGAAAACAGAAATGGGGTAATATGAAATGAGTAAGCGTGTTCTATAATCATGCTAAACTCGTCGAGAAATTTGGCAAGCCATCAAATATCCGCCATGAGTTGAAGCTATGAATGTTATCTCTCTGCATTCGAGAAACATCTCCGTATCTACCATAATGAATATCAATTTTCGAAGAATCAAAGATTGAATTACAAAATGAATTTTGTTTTATAAAATTATTATTAAAGTTGCTGTGGTAGGTGATTAGAAATATATTTAAGTATTCTATTGACATAGTTAACTTTATACACAATCGATTATATTATATGATGGTTATGACACATTTTGGCTGCCTGACATTTTCTCCATTCATTCATTACACGAATACATCATGCTTGCAGACTATGCAATATTTCTTTTTAACAAACTTTTATTGTTTAATACTTCAGTATTCTATCGATCACAAGGTAAAAAAAGCTTATATACATATAATGCCTGACATTATATTTATCTTTCAATCTCAAATGATATTGTGATATTACCTTCTACTTTATTGCCTCCTGTGTCTGTGAACGTCAATGAGAGCATATCATTCATATGTATATATTGTATACCAAATATCAAAGCTGTCAGACGAGTGGTTCTGATGAAATAAAGTTTTTTAGCAGACTGTGATAAATAAAGTTTTGACCAAAAATGACGAAAAAATTCCTTAAAAATACAGATTTGCATATTTCATCACAACTTGAACAAATCTAAGATGGGTTATCCCTAGGGACCTGTATACCAAATGACAAAGCTGTCTGACCAGTGGTTATGAAGAAGAAGATATTTTACCAAAAACACCTTTTTTGGTGCTAATTTGCATATTTTCAACAATATCAAAAAACTAACAAAAACAGTTTCTCAGAATCATATGTTGCATCTACACAACAAATATCAAATCAGAAAGTACTGCGGTTCTCAAGATATTTGAGTGGACGGACGCCTCACAAACGGACACACTTACAATTCAGGGCTGTCAATTATAGCCGGTCACCGGCGGCAGCAAATCGCCGTCTGACACAGGTCTTGCCGCCGCCTGTTTTCCCTATTCAAGGCCTGCAATAATG
Source organism: Ptychodera flava (assembly GCF_041260155.1). NCBI lineage: Eukaryota > Metazoa > Hemichordata > Enteropneusta > Ptychoderidae > Ptychodera > Ptychodera flava. The sequence continues at coordinate 7,591,395 of NC_091929.1, forward strand.
ATCTTTACACACGTTATGAATTATTTCCTGTCCAAATTCTACCGTTGGCTGCGCTGTGCTACAGAGGCGCAGCCCCTAAGGCTCGTTGGTAGCCGATTTCTGATTGGTTTCAATCGGTACTGTCAAAAAGCTTTACGTGCTCTGATTGGTTTTCGGATGTACACGATCGATATGGCTACGAAAGTCGACAGCCACGTTGGATTTATGGGATCCAAAAAAGACCCCGAGAGGCTTACACTAGCTCTGGATATAAACGTAATGTCAATATTTGTAATTAAATTTATTTTCCTGAGGAATTTCAGTGATCGGGGGTTCAATCCATCAGTGGTATAGCATGCAATGTAGATTTCACGCCACGTCTGAGCAAAATGCCATGGCATTACGTGTATTTAGCGACTGGAATTTTTCATTTGTTTTCCCGTTTGCAGATCGTGAACACTCTTTACAATCAGTAAGAATCGTTTACTCAGCGCAAAAAAACTTTGTAGGGATTGACATAATTTTTAGTGAGTTTTGACTACTACTGAATTTGTTGGAACAAGCCGCCGTTCTATGAAATATATACGGTAGTACATGCTGTGTACTGTGGTTGTTTCGAAGGCCCGAGTATTGAAGTTTGATAAATATTTTCCGACATCCGAAATCTTTCCTCAAAAGCAAATATCGATATTCCAATTCTTCAAAATCATTTACCAAGACCAAAATTTTTTAATGTTTAGGGCATTCACAAAATTTAGCTAGGATTAGCGGATGTGAACTTGAGTATTGTAATTGTTTGTATGACGTAGCGTCTACTCAAATTGTCTCTGGTAATGGTCTCGTATTTACCCGATTACATTTGTATATTTTCACACTGGAAATTCACAGCCGGTAACTCTGAGGAGAGGTTTTGAAACAGACAACATAAAATTACGGCAGTATCAACCAGACGTAGATCGGAATTTTTTGTCGTGACGTTATGACATCAGTTTTGCAGTGGGGACAAGATTTTTTTAAATTCTAATACGATTAGCTGTTTTTGAATGGGAATGTATTACAATTATTGAATTACTTTCTGCAGATGTTGTTTCTTAAGAAATAGTTTCTGCAGGTGTAGTTTCTAAAGCTACATCTGAAGAAATAGTTTTTGCAGATGTAGTTTCTGAAGCTACTATTTCATCAGCCTGAGAATCACACAATATTGAGGTATTGTCAGCTGGTACTGCCATGCAAGCCTTGGGCTTAGATGAGTACTCCGGTGATTCTGATTATGGTTCAGATTATGATCTTTATTAAGCAGGTTGTAATTCAACAGAATTTGTATGCAAATAATAATAACCTGGTGTATCAATAAACATAAATTCTGTAATACTTCTGTTTGTCTTTCATAATTTATTTCACAAGATTCAATTTCATGTTACTTTTTATACTTCAGTTATAATAAACTTGACAGTAAATTGCCCTCAAAAGTGCCACCACAGGCCACCAATTGAAGATGAATAATTAGAAAAGCTTCAGCTTCAGGAGGGGGGACACCCCCTCCTAGCCTACCCCCGCGTGCGCTTGCGCGCACGCCTCGCTCCGCTTTGCTCCGCACAAGGCTGTACCCTCCTGTTCCTTCACTTGTACCCTTCTATTCTGAAAAACATTGACAGCCCTGATATATACATACAGACTGACGACGGACGAATACCCATCCCAATAGCTTCTATAGACTACAGTCTATAGTGCTTAAAAATCAAAACGACCAAAAAAGCCAGCTGCGGCCCGTGGGCTACTCTGTGCAGCTAAATTTGCTTTCCTATGCATGCACAATACAGCCCTGGGGCTTAGTGGGCTAGGTTCGGGTGTTGGAGTATATTTCTATACGGAAATTCCTGACAAATTGTGTTTAAAACACTTTTCCCAAAAATAACCCGGACAGGTAAAACCATAGACCCTCGTTTTTCTCGAGGGTCTATGGTAAAACTAATCTAAGTTGGCAAATATATAACGCCGGAACATGTACGCAGGGCTGAGGGACGGTGGCCGGTAACACACAGCCCAGCCGGCCCTGCCATGCAGAGCTAACGCAGGGCTAGCTCTGCATGGCAGGGCTGTATGTTACCGGCGTTATACGGCGTGGTGGGAGGCCATATATCGCCGGTAACACACACCCCTGCCATGCAGAGCTAACGCAGGGCCATCATTTAGCCCTGCGTACATGTCTTGCAGTTGTCATGTCGTACACGGCCTCCACCAGGCAATCAGAACTCGCATGAAATATAACTTCGAGCAACAAGATTGAAACTATATGACTGTTTGAGGTGGTACTCACTCAGATGCTGATTGGGTTTAACCATGGAGATTCGTACAGTGATCGGTAGGTCGCCGGGTATTAGCTCCATGTAACAAGATGGCCGCCGTGTGCAGCGCAAACTCCAATGATGCTTATATGAGACACCCTAACCAGGTGAAAATATATGACGTGCAGTTTTGGCTGATTTCGCGTTGTAAAATACATCGGAATTTCGAAAAAGTAAAAAAAGTGAGCACATATATCAGAAAGGACCAGAATAACAGAATAGTATTTGCAATGTTACAAAGTTCAACAACTTTATGCAAATATATGAATGAAAAATCCCTGGACTGCGTAAAAAATTAGTTCAATTACAACTACGGAGACCACTTTGACGTCGGGGATCACTTAGAGGTCTTAACATCGTGACAGAAAAGTTCTATAACCTCAAAAATGTCTTTGCCCTCAGGCTGTACAACGGTTGCAGTGCTGCCTGTTGAAATTTGCATTATCAAAAGCTGTTGCTTCAGTCTGGGAAGCAAGTCTGCGATTATATAGTTATATACCATTTTATATGACGTGAAGTTTTCGTGCTTGTGATTGACGTACTTTTAGAGTCGGTAACAGAAAAAATAGGGCAGATAAAACAATCTGAGACGGATTTGTGTTGTTAATCATTGGTGCTAATTTCGACAGGAAACACCGCAGCGTTTGTACAAAGATGGAGAAAAAAAGAGTTTTTAATTTGAGAGCTTATTCAAATCGGTAGTAACACGATCCTAATGTAAACAATGATTACAAAATACCACTTGTAGCATGTGCTTATATCTAGGCTTTCAGAAAATGTATGCTTTAATGGGGTTACGAGCTCAGTCATTAGCAGATAATCCATCGTTTCGAAGGACCCAATACTTGTTTCGCAAACTTAAAAGCATTTTATAATCAAATCATTGTTGATCTTTATAGCATGTGTAGCTATAGTGTCATCAATATCCAAATTTATTAGAAACAATATTATTTATTATCTTATTCACCCGTGTAGTAGCATTACAGTTCAAACAGCGATAATTATGTTCTGGCTGGCTGCAGGTATTTTCTCCTTCGACCGAGGCAAGATGTCTCCCTTGCTTGTAACAAAACAACGATTTTGTCCTTAATATGTATTCTATATCTTATGAAAACTCGTCAAGAGAATGAATTCGCACGTATGTCATGTCATCGAGAACTTACGCACGCTGTGTCGAAACCAATACGATGTTGATATATCGCGATGGCCCCCTACGCTGGCTCCTCTAAGATGCAAGACATTGAACTGTAATGACGCATTATGATTGAAAGCAACTTGCATAGCTGAATCCTGAGCAGTTAATAGCTCTAGTGTCCTATTTCTGTTGGCTGTAGGATAAATATTCGATTAACTGATCAATAAGTCGATCATTAAGTGGTTGATTAATGAACTGTTTGTACTCAATTTCTTCTCGAGTCGGCACTTGAATGATCAAAACAAATATCACTTAAAGTAATTAGATCCATGATATTTTGTTATAGGCAAGGCGATGGGAAACATTCTGATTCGACCTTGGGACAGTAAAAATTTGTATGCAAAAACGATTATCGATCTTGAGTTAAAGGAGACTTTCGGAAATTAAGTTTGAAAGAATAGCCGACTTGGTCACAATTTATTAAAATGTAATGATTAAAATTGTACTGTTTACGACAGGAAGAGGCGGTAAAGTCGGCGATTTTCTTCGAGCTAAAATATTAAAACCAATGGCTAAACCTGGGTGATTATGTTCTATATTAAGGTGGCTGGAAAGGCTATTTTTGCATCAATTCTTTTCTCAGAGTTAATGTCGAGTTTCAAGTGTTAGAATCAAGATATTTAGTTCAAATTTTCAGGATAACTCTCTTAGTTAATACTTCAAATACTGAAAAATTGTGCCATAGACATCTTATCTGTAACCTTGTTAATAGGCTGTAAAAATTCCACGTCTATATCTCATTTCAAAGGTTGGATTAAATTGGTATATAGTACACTGTAAAAATAGCGGACGCCAGGCGCGTTTTTACGCGTTCAAAATGTAGATGTCGGTGTTCAAATTTTAACGGCTAGTGTTCATATTGTTAACACTAGTGTTCATAGTATCATCAATGATGTTCTAAATCTGAACACGTAGTGTGAACAACCATCTCCCATAAGTGTTCAAAAACTCAGCATTACAAAAATTTTACAACACTGTAAAACAATTAACAATCTTTAGTATTTTACTTTACTATGGCTATATTAAATTTACTACTAAATCGCTGTTAGGCAAACGTACTCGGATTTTGATGTAACGAATTTCCCACTAAGTGAAAAATACCGGTCTAAAATTACTGAAAGCATGTTTTTTTTTTTAAAAAGAAAGTATACAAAATACTTTCACACGTTTATTACGTGTTGAAATTTTGAAATTTGGAAAAGAAAATCAGATAACCACCATGAATGTTTTAATTTTAACATCGGCGTGCAAGAGGCGTTCTACTCCTTAACACTTGGTGTTCAAGTTTGTTGCCTCTTCTTATCCCGTCATGCATCAAAACAGAAGTTGCGACATTTTTCTTGTAAACGCACGCTGAAGTCGTGATCGTGCGGAAGCAAGACCATAAAGGGTAAGTTTTCTCTCCAAAATAGTAAAAGGTGTTGAATTTTGAAGCGCCTGTATTATTATCTTTTGAAATTATTTGTGTATAGTAATTTGGAATAGCTAAAATACGTGAAGAAACCTTTTTTTTCTTTCAGTGGCTGGTACACCATACACTAGCTGTCAATACGGGCCATGGTGTATCGATCGCACTGGGGTCAAGGGTCATAACCGCAAATCTGTGGCGATGACCCTAGACCAGAGCGCGATCCATATGCCACACACCGCTGCATAATTTTAGCTAACACATGTTTTTTAGTAATCAAAATCGCATATAAAACATTAGTTAAACATCGCAGAGTGTACACTATATTGTTTCAGCTATGAGATTTGGCCTTTCTCTTACTTTTCATCAGTTGATGACAAGAAGAAGCCAATATTTTGTAACAGTATCAAAAAGAGGCACTGTATACCAAAGTCACCCCTTTTCCTAAACCTAATAAGGCCACTTTGTCTTTCATTTAAAGTCTCATGTCGCCATATTACCTACTGTTGCATTATTTTCAGGATGTGAAAAGTTGGATTGACCTGGTAATCGGAGAGTTATTATTGAAACTTATGGTGCAGAAATTGAAGAAGATGAGTGTAAAGGTAGCTGTCTGGAAACAAGCTTGAAAACCTCAGTTCATCTCTAATGTAGATGTAAACTTCCGAGGGTCAGTAACTGAATTTTGATTAGTTTCTGTATTTTTGTTTTGAATATATCTAAGCTTTGGTAGAACGTTATGATCAGCTAAATGTTAGTGGAGAATAAGTTTTCAAATACGTGTAGGCTCCCTTATCAGATGCAAGGGTGGAATAAAGAATTAAAGCAGAAAGCGACAGAAAATTCAGAGTGAAAAATGTACACTCTGAATTTCTGAATTTTCCGAAATTTTCACTCTGAATTTCCTGTCGCTTTCTGCTTCAATTCTTCATTGTACCCTTGCATCTGATGAAGGAGACGTCACGTCTTTGAAGGCTTATGCTCCAGTTACATTGAGTCGATCATAGCCTGCTACCAAATCTTAGATTATTTTGTATTGTAGATAAACACGTCTTTTGTTCTCGATTTGTTACTGTTTTTTATCTTTGCTTTTAGCGACGCAGAGCTTATCTAATCAGTGAATGTGAGGCATCGTCCTTAAATTTTTAAATCCCGAGCTATTTCTTGAAAACGGCCAGTACCATTCCTTTAATATTTGGAGTACAGCTTCCCAGAGATTACCCTAATCATATATGTTCAAGTTATGGTGAAATACGCAAATTTGTATTTTTGAGGCGATTTTTGCTATTATTTGGCAAAAATCTTCTTCTCTCTTACTGGTGGTTCGACGTCTTCAATATTTGGTAAACATGTCCCCAAGAATAACCTTCGTAAAAGTTGTGCTAGTTGGGATAAAATATTCAATTTTTTTTATTTTTCGTGTAAATTGTTTTCGTTTTTGGCCAAAAAATCCTTAAAAATCTTCTTCAAAACTACTTAATGAACAGCTTTGTTATTTTTGACATATGTCTCTGCGGATAGCTTTTTCAGATTGTTCAAATTATGCAGAAATATGCAAATTTGTATTTTTGAGACATAAAAGACATTTTAGACATTTTTAAGACAGGGAATTATCAGAATGTGATATATTCAAGTTATGATGAAATCTGCAAGTTTTTATTTTGGGTCAATTTTTATCACTTTTGGTCAAAAAATTTATATCTTAAAATTAAGCGTCTGATAGCTTTGATATTTGCTACACATGTTTTTCGGATGATCTCAATTTGATATGTCCAAATCATGGTGAAATCTTCAATTGTGTATTTTTTGCAGCTATTTTCCCATTTTTGGTGAGGCCATCCAGATATGAGCTGTCAGAGAACCTATACATAACACTGCAAGCTCTTTCGACGTCTAAGTCGCTTGTTGTATTGCTCTATTGGTGTTGAACAGGCTAACATTTAGGTTGTTGCCATTGGTTTTATACTGTAGTTTCCTCTTTCAAGTGAATTTTAGTAAGGACTGAAATTTCCAGGTTCAACGGCAAATGCTTATTGACATACAGAACAAAACTTATGAAACGAAGTCAAAATTAGTTAATGTGTTTTTAATTTCTTGGAAGTAGAGTTTTGAAATGTCACTGATTTATTTCAGAGTTTATTTAAAGGTATTACAAACAAACAAATATTTTCGTTCATGAAGGACTTTATTGGACAAGAAAATGGGTTTTACACCTCCAAGGACCCCTTTACCCACTTTCTGCATGTTGTGTCTTACTGTGACACTTTTTGACAACTTGACATGTTTTGTTTACTTAAGTGTGAACAACTATGTACCATGTGCATCAGAGAAGCCTTGACGTACCTTTTTACAAGTTTGCAATTGTCTATACAAGAGGAAATGTCTTAAACTATCTTACAAAAACGGAGTAAACATTTGATACGAATACGTGTTTTCAACACAATAAGTAAGCCAAATTTTGAGCTCTTTCAAAACAGATATTTTTGTACGTTTTTAAAGTATGAACATATAACGTAATCCACAATATTGAAGTTAAACCTGTTTTGTCATGACTTTGTTCATATATTTTGAAAACGATCGACAGTGTTTATAAAGATTTTATTTTGTTTATGTTTTGATAGGAAGGTGTTTACACCGTTGGTGTTTTCCTGTGACAAACTTTACAAAGTGGCCATGTTTATTTTCCCATTTTACACTAAATTATTGTATTTTACTCAACTAATTTTTGTGTATGTTTAGAATAAAGTAATTTTACTGAATATCAGTGGTCCGTTATGTTATTTCCAGGCTTGAACTCCCCCTGAACGCCAAAAGTTAATGTGTTCAACAAGTGCATTTCATGTGTTCATTGCTTTAACACACTTATCGTTGAACGGCGTCCATGCGTTCAAAAAGTGTTACAGCCCTTTGAACGCGTAAATGCGTTCAATTTTTTGAACACATTTCATGTGCAACGTGTGTTCAGATATGGAACACCATGTGTTCAATATAATGTCTGATGAACACATAGTGTTCAAAATCTGCACACGTGTGTTAAAAAATTGAACGTTGGTTGAACACGTAGTGTTAAATTTCTGAACGTCTAGACGCGTTCAAAAAGTGTTACAAAAAGGCGTTTAATTGGTGTTCTATCCTTGAACACTTAACTTTACAGTGTAGGAAAACTGTTATTCTGTCAAAACTGATGAAAACAAGTCATATTTACACCCCTCTTTTGAAGTTATAGAGCAGTCTTTTTGGTAAATCTCACTTTTGACACCTCTTTGACACTCAAAGAATCTAAAAACACATTTACAATAGCAGTCACTCACTCTGAATGCAAGCACCGCCTTGTCAAACTTTCCTGAAAAACAGCAAATAATGACTTTCCCTTTTTAAACATTTATTAAAAGCTAGGGACCCTCTACCATAGTTAATACGCTAAGGACTCCCCAACTTCTTCTTATTTGGTCAGTTTTTCAGAAGTTTAAACAGGCTGTAACTCTGCAATGCCTTTGTGCCCAAATGTCTAGTTTTTTTATTCCACAGAGAATGTTAAATACTTGTATATTTTAATAGTTTTGTTGAAGTTTATAACTAACACTCTAGCCTTTCCAACCACCTTAAAAGAAGTCAAAACAGTATAAAGATCACTGTGCTTAATTTAGATGGAGAAATACAAGAAACTAGTCTAAAAATCTCAGTGATCGAACTAAGACGGCCGGCCACTTGATAAGAAAATTAGTCCTACTGAAACTCTTCTAAATGCTGTTCCAGGTCCATTGAACGGAAATCTCAAGTCTAACTATCTAACTAACTAATTAAATAACTGACTATACCGTCAAATGTTTTAGCTAAAACAGTTTTTATTGAAAATTCTAAGATTATCTATTCACTACAATACCTACACAGCAATTCTAGATGTGAGGCGTGTTCTAAAAAGCATTCTATTGATATGTAAATGACAGTGTAAAACTAATCCACTTAAAGGAAACATGACCTTGAAGAGTTCACAGCAACGATGCATGTATGCCCTTCATTCCCACCTAAACCTCGGTGGAAGCGGAGCGAATACCGTGAACCGACCAGGGGCCCAAGATTAAAATTGAAGTGAAGTATCTACGCCAGCGTTTGATAATCTTTATTCACACATTTTCACAAAACACGTATATGTCATTATGGGATCATTCGTTGTTTTACGGGGAGGGGTTCCGTGGATGTCAGGGGGTGTGACTTTTACAAAACCGCTTTAAGAGGGGGGGGTCAAATTTTCCAATGATAAGGGGTCCATTGTTTCGAAAAAAACAGAATCGACCAAAATATATAGAACAGAATACAAACATGACTTTGTTCTTTCTGAACAGGTAACAACAAGCAGAAAAGAACACTTTAGTCTCTTGTTCACAAAAATAAAATTTTCAACAAGTTGACCAGGAGAAATACGTGTCATGCCATGTTTAAGATATAATTTTTATTATACTTGAAATACCGGGAAAACTAGATCAAATTTTTGAAAATATTTTGTTATATGAAGTGTTTGCAAAACATGTTTGGACGTTGTTATTACATACATTTAAGCCAGAAATTTGATTATGGAATGTCACTGAAATGGTGATTCACTATACACTGTACACTGTAAAGTTGAGTGTTAAAGGATAGAACACCAATTAAACGCCTTTTTGTAACACTTTTTGAACGCGTCTAGACTTTCAGAAATTGAACACTACGTGTTCAACCAACGTTCAATTTTTTACAGTGATACACTGTAAAAAAAGCGGACGCCAGACGCGTCTTTACGCGTTCAAAATGTATGTGTCGATTGTTCAAATTTGAACGGCTAGTGTTCATATTGTTAATGCTAGTGTTCATATTATTAAAAGTGATGTTCTAAACCTGAACACGTGGTGTTAACAACCATCTCCTTCAAGTGTTCAAAACTCAGCATCACAGAAATTTTACAATACTGTGAAGCAATTAACAATCTTTTGTTTATTTTACTTTACAATTGTTATATTAAATTTACTACTGCCTCGCTGTCCGGCAAACGTAAACGCACTTTGGTGTAAAGAATTTCCCACTAAGTGAAAAACATTTCCGGTCTACAATTGCTGAAAGCATGTTTTTTTCTAAAATAGAAAGTAAACAAAATAATTTTACACGTTTATTACGTGGTGAAATTTTGAAAATTTGAAAAGAAAATCAGAAAATCGCCATAGACGTTTTAATTTTAACATCGACATGCAAGAGGCGTTCTATTTTTAAACACTTGGTTTTCAAGTTTGGTGCTTTTTCCTATCCCATGATGCATTAAAACGGAAGTTGCGACATTTTTCTCGTAAGCGCACCCTGAAATCGTGATCGTGCGGAAGCATGACCAAAAAGGATAAGTTTCTCTCCTAAATAGTAAAAGGTATTAGATTATGAAGCATCTGTATTAATATCCTCGAAATTAATCGTATTGTTTTTAAATAGCTTAACTACGTGAAGAAACCTTTTTTCTTCAAGTGGCTAGTATACCAACAACAAGCTGTGAATACGCGGTCGTATTTTTGGCCATGGCCTATCGATCGATCTCACTCGCGTCAATGGTCATCGCAACACAACTGTAGCGATAACCCTTGACTTGAGCGCGATCGATACGCCTTGCATAGTAGTACTGCTGCGTAATCACAGCTGACACATGTCTTTTAGTAGAGACTAAAAAATCAATTAAACATTATAGAGTATACAATGTATTGTTTCAGCATATTAGAGTTTGGCTTTTTTATTTCAATCAGTTGATGACAAGAAGAAGCCAATATTTAGTAACAGTATTGAAAAGAGGCACTGTATATGAAAGTCTCCCCTTTTCCTTAACCTAATCAGCTCCTTGTCTTTCATTTAAAGTCTCATCTCGCCATATTACCTATTGTTGCATTATTTTCAGGATGTATTTAAGTTGGATTTAATTGAAAAATCGAAGAGTTGTTACAGAAGCTGGTGGTACAGATAATAAAGAAGATGAGTGTACAGGTAGCTGTCTCGAAACAAGCTTGATAACCGCAGTTCATATGTAATGTAGATGTAAACTTCCAAGGGTCAGTAACTGAATTTTGATAAGTTTCTGTATTTTTTTCTGAATTAATCTAAGCTTTGGTAGCATGCTATGATCAACTAAATGTTGCCGGAGAATAAGCTTTCATAGACGTGTAGTCTCCTTTATAAAATGCAAGGGTGGAATGAAAAATTAAAGCTGAAAGCGACAGAAAACTTAGAGTAAAAATGTACACTCTGAATTACTGAATTTTCTGAAATTTTCACTCTGAATTTTCTGTCACTTTCTGCTTCAATTTTTCATTCCCCCTTGCATCTGATGAAGGAGACTTCATGTCTTTTAAAGCTTATGCCCCTTTAACATTTAGTTGATCATAGCCTGCTATCAAACCTAAGATTATTTTGTATTGTAGCTCAACGCGTTTCTTGTTCTTAGCAACTGGTTTTTAGCTTTGCTGTCAGCTAAATAAGTGGATGTGTAGCATGGTACTCAAATTTGTACATAACAAGGTTTTTCTTCAAAACAGCCTGTACGAATCCTTTAATATTTGGATTACAGGTTCCCAGGGATTACCCTAATCAGATATGTTTAAATTATGATGAAATATGCAAATGTATGTTTTTGAGACTGATTTTGCTATTTTTTGGTGAAAATCTTCTTCTCTTTTACTGACGTCTTCAATATTTGTTGAACATAGTCAAATTTATGCTAATTGTGATGAAATATTGAAATTTTTATATTTCATGGCAATTTTTGTCATTTTTGGTCAAAAAGTCTTTAAAAAATCTTCTTCAAACTGCTAATTTAACAGCTTTGATATTAAGGACATAGATCTCTACTGATAGCCTTTTTCAGATTGTTCAAATTATGCAGAAATTTGCAACTTTGCATTTTTAAGACATTAAAGACATTTCAAATATTTTTCACATATTAGGGATTCCCAGAATGTGATATATATTAAAGTTATGAAGAAATCTGCGTTTTCTTTTATTTTGAGGCCGATTTGTACCATTTTTGGTAAAAAATTGTATAACATTACTAGTAGGGTACACCAAATTTGAAAGGTCTTTACGAATATGTGTCTAATTTCTGAGAAGTAGATTTTTGAAATGTCATCGATTTATTCCAGTTTTTTTAAAGATATTACAAACAAACAAACCTTTTTGCTTATGAAGGACTTCGTTGGACAAGGAAATAGGTTTTACCCTGCCAAGGACCCACTTTCCCCACTTTTTGCAAGTTGTGCCTTACTGACCCACTTTGACAACTTGACATGTTGTGTTTACTTTAGTGTGGACAACTATATACCATGTGCACTAAAGAAGCCTTGACTAACTTTTTTTTCTTCAAAATTTACAATTGTCTATACAAGAGGAAATGTCTTTAAGAAGCTATCTTACAAAAATGGAGTATGCAATCATACATATACGTGTTTTCAACACAATAAGTAAGCCAAATTGTGAGCTTTTTTCAGATAATTTTTGTACGTTTTAAACAAGTATAAACATAAAACGTAATCCATAATATTTAAGTAAAACCTGTTTTGCCTTTACTTTGTTCATATTTTTTAAAACGATCTACAGCGTTTATGGGGATTTTTATTGCTTATGTTTTTGCTAGGAGGATGTTAACACCGTTGGTAGTTTCCTATGACAAACTTTACATACAAATTGGCAATGTTTATTTGCCCACTTTACAGTAAATTATTGTATTTACTCTAGAAATGTTTTGTGTATTTTTAGAATAAAATAATTTTACCGTATATCAGTGGTCTGTAATGTTATTTCAAGGCTTGAACACCCCCTGAACGCCCAAAATATAAGGTGTTCAACCGTTCACACCGTGGTGTTTCAATATAATGTCTGATGAATACGTAGCGTTCAAAATCTGCACCTGTATGTTCAAAAATTGAACGTTGATTGAACACGTAGTGTTAAATTTCTGAACGCCCAGGCGCTTTCAACAGGTGTTACAGTGTTCTATCCTTGAAGACATCACTTTACAGTGCAGTTGAACTATACTTCAGTGAAATGGTAGGGTGTTGTCGGTTATATGCTCTCTCTCTCTCTCTCAATTTTATATCATGGAGGAGAGGCAACAACACCTATTTGAATCTATAAGTACTTTCATTGATGTGATATTCTAAATTATTTCGACAGCAGTTTTGTTGGGTTTTTGGATTTTTCATCGGTGATGACGATTTTGTTGATTTGACAGTGGCCGTAAATGACATGATGTGAAGGTCTTGAAGTGATATGGCCGGTGACATCAATGTTGCATTACATATTTGTTTTTTAGGCACGGATTTCACATGACAAATATAGACATTATCGTCTTTCACGTTTTGATCCAGATGAATCAATTGGACTGACACAAACATGCTCTTGAAATTGCGATTTTAGGGAAAGTTCACCAAGGATAACTTTTACATATGTGGTAGCTCTGTGGTCATTTACCAAGGAAAAAACATTTTCACTATTTATAACTCGCGCAATATGGAAGAGACCATCTTCAGACGGGCATGGCCCTCACATTGTCCACTCACAGTAACAGTAGTAAACAGCAACACAAAATCTAACCACAGACCACTGTCTATGATCTAACAATGGACAGTTTCTAATAAGTGATTCATCGTTTATGCAAGGATACTCAGTATAAACAAAAGTTATGTAAATACGCACAGCCTGGTTTAAGCATGGCTGAATTGAAAATGCCATACCCATGGGAAAATGGTCCCTTCCATATCACATTATGCAAGCTTCAAGCTTGGCGCTTTTTCCCATGATTCAAACTACATGGGCAACTTCCTGTACTATTTCTATCATTTTCTGTAAAAAAATCGCGCGAGTTATAAATGGCAAAAATAAGATTTTCCGGGGTAAGTGACCACAAAGCTAGCATATATGTAAAAATCATCGTTTATGAACTTCCCCTTTAATAAAAATAAAGCCACACCGTCGGAAAAACCGATGCTCGCATGCCGTTTTTCAGACGCATTTCATTCGGAATAATTATTTGCCCAAAAAAGGTGCTGTCTCGCCATGGCCAGGCCGAAGGAATACCGTTACCTAAAATGTTTTCACAACTTTAGGCTTCCGAAGATGTCGTAATCGTCAACAAATAACTAAACAGTGGGTATAAATTGAAGGGCGAAATCATATTACATGACATGAGTATTATACCACTGACATATACCTGTGCTCAATTAGAAGATGGGACACTTAGGTAAGTAAACACTATGCTTCAAAAATGTTCACAGCTTCTATTAGTTCAGAAAGTGCGACGCCATCATACTCCAGAAATTGGCAGCAAAGGAAACGTGGAGCAATTTGAGATCGCTCTTCGAAAGGATACTTGCACAATTTACTCATTGTTGTACTGTTCATGAATGAAATCTCAATATTTGGTCATCATATTTCTCACCATATTTTCAATAGCTTTGAAAATTACCTGGTTTTTGCATATACTTCATGCAATGATGCTGGCATCGAGGGTGAAAGCACAAGCTACAAGCACAAGCCCTATGGAAAAATGCGACATTTACAGTTTGCTGGCCAGCGAGGGAAGCGAAATTTGGAACTTTACGGAAAAAACACTGAAAACATACGTAAGCTATGTCTCAAAGAGTTAGTGTTGCTAGACCACATTATCATATATATATATATATATATATATATATATATATATATATATCTATATATATATATATATATATATGGGAAATGTACACCCTTTTATGCTGGATTTCGAGGAAACCATGGGAGCTACGGTAACAGTATATTTAGTACTTAAAAATGGGTCAATACAAATGTGCGCAATGTCCTGGATTCCAAGAAGTACAATGTAACGTTGACATCATCAAGGAAAGTGGTCAGTGTATGTAGGGGTATTAAGATGTACTTGATCGGCAGATCATAAAGGGAACGGGGAACATGTAGGCGCATGTATGTTGGAAAGCGGATGACTGGTCTTAAGGTAGATCGCGCCTCGGGATCAGATATTCGGACTCTCAAACTTTTACAATTCTTTTCTGATCTACCACTTGTGGGGGTTTATTTTAAAGCTCTTGGAGAAAGAAACAATTTTAACGTCTTACTTTTACGAAAATCCAAAATTTATTTTTTTCCTATAGAGTTAAGACAGGGATGGCGGCCATTTTGAATTTCAAAACTCGCAAATGTTGGGTAATTTGTTTCACTAGTACAAAAATTTCCACGATGACCCATGATTTTTTTTGTCTATTTGGCAAGAGAATGATTGAAAGTTTCGTTTAGGAAACTTTGAGCAAAAGTTTTAGTCCTTCACCATCGAGGCGCATACTACTTGAAATTTCACATTGGCGGACACAAGATCCCAGACGCAAAGTAACTCTTGGCGCTTACGGACTTCCGGACCACAACATTTCAATTTAAATCCGGTGTTAAAACATAGCAGTAGTACGTTGCATTAAAATTTACATTATATTGTATGATTTTATCATAAGATTTCACTGGAAAGCACCATGATGAAGATGAAAACCCATCACTGTGACATTTTCTTAACAGAATCAAGAGAGACCAGAGTCTGAAGACAGGCCTTACAGTCTTTCAAATCTTACTCAGCTAGCCATGAAATCTGTATCCAGGAGACGCAATATGTCGGTAAGTGTGACAGTATGATATCATACAATATCCTTGTTTTAATGACGGAAGCAAGTATGCCTCATAGTGAACTCTAGTAACTCTGACCCTGCTCGCATGAAAGTCTCTACATGATGTCATAGGTTACCGAGGTCAGAGTTCAAAGGGTTAACTTTTCCGACTTTTGCCGGATGTTTGTCGCTAGTATTCTCTAGTTCAAGTGTTCTACCTTGTAAGATGTTAGTGATTGGTCTCCACAGTACTTACCAACAGATTCCACATGCGTGTTTGTCTGTATTACCTCTCGATGGAAATCTCATGAAAATAAGCTGACGGATGCAGCGATATACAATGACAAAGTTAACTTCGATAATGTCAACTCATTTAAAGAAAACTAATATTCAGTAATTCCTGTAACAAGGCAAAAAAAGGAAAGGCTACGTCTTAGCACATACAAGGAGAAATTGTCTGTGGTCGTAGTGACAAAAATGTCGGCCATTGACATACGTGATCGGAGACGGGGCTTGGCACATGCGTACTGAATTCTTCCATGAAAGTAGCTTACGCAAGGCAATGGGAAGCTGACAGCTTACATCCTGTGGTGATCACGTATAGTTGTTCTTTTAGTCAGATATCATTTCATCTTTTTTTACAAAAAGGAAATGAAAAATAAGCCGTAATCTTCCCCCCAAAAAACCCAGTAGAGTTTCGGTACAATGTATCACGGAAAGCGAGAAGTCTTGTATCGAATGTCTGCTTATTCACTCTGTATGGCCTATGTATGATCCAAATCGACTTTATCACTGTGTATAATCTGTGTATGGTCATAATCTACTTAAAGTAGAACGCGCTTCAGGGACAGATATTTTGACTCTCGAAATTTTACATTTCTTTTCTTTTCTGGTCCACCACTTGTGATTTTAAATGTCTTGGTGAAAGAAAAAAAAAATATTTATTTTTTTTCCATAGGTATGGCGGCCATTTTGAATTTTAAATATCGGTAAATCTTGGGTTATTTGTGTCTCTAGTACCAAAATTTCTACTGCGACTCCAAATTTTTATTCTTAATTTTGAAAGAGTATGGTTGAAAGATTCGTAGGAAATTCGAGCAAAAGTTCAAGTCTTTCACGAGACGCTTTTGACCTTAACCACCGTAGATTTAAACCCTACACAAGCCATACACAGGCTGTGTATGGCTTGTGTACGGTCCAAATCTACGTTATCACTATGTATGGCCTGTTTAGGGTCATCATATACTTAATGACAGTGTATGAGCCGTGTAGGGTCATAATTTACTTTATTGTGTAATGCACAGTATTGTAGATTTCCCATAATTCATTGTGATTTGTATCCTCAGAGATTCCCCAGAGAAGACTACCATTTCTCCCATGTGTAGACAAATTCATAGACTAGTTGTAAAAATTCTGAAACCATACTTTCAAGGACACCGTTTTTCTCAATTTTCATTTTAAATGATTTGGAAAGTAATGTAAGATTGAGCGAGGAGATTGCATTTTTGTAAAATTTTCCATTGATTGTGTCTTCAGCCATCATACAGAATAATGTAATGGAGATTAGGGAGACTAGTTGCACCTGTTTTTGAAACAGAAGGATATTGATTTTTTCCAATGGAAATGACAAAAGAAATTTGCATTCTAAGTTTTCTCAGACAATGACCCCTATAGTTCGTCATAACTTGCTGCCTAAAAAGTATGGCATTTGTAGTACCTACAGAATGCGACTTCAATGGTTGTTTAATGGTTACTCGGAAACTTTCACTGAAATATCTAAACATACTTTTACTAGATATCATTTATCAATTATTCTGATGCTGCACATTATTGTTTCCATACAAAACTGAAAAAGATGTAAGAAAAGTAACCTTCAAGGATACAAATCAATTTATTTGTGGGTAATTTATTGTACTGTGTAATGTCACAATCACAACCCTCGTCTTCTCTTCCTATGCAGGAAGAAGATTTGATGCACTACCATCAAAGGAGTCTGTCTAGATATAAAGCACTCTTTGAAAAGCTGGCGGATGAAGAAAACAAGTTTGCAGAAACACCCAGTTTCCAAGGACACTTCCAGGGCATATTATGGCGCCTCGAAAGAGTAGTTACCAAAATAAATTCCATTGTAAGTACGTCACCTAGCCCCAAATGCCATCGTAGGAATGCAAACCAGGAAGAGTGAGTGTCTGGTAAAGTGTGATATTATGAAATTGAAACAAAACAGAGAAAGGGGAAAACGATTTCTAAAAGGGACCTCCGTTTGGAAAGGGTTCTTACATTCTTACACATGCCGAATGAATCACTCAAAAATTACGTAAAAACAAAACCCTTCATAGTTCTTCTTTTAACATTGTTAAATTTTCAAGTATTTTCACCAAATCCTACACCAAGAAAACTTTTCCTTTTCACAGCTACGTAAGGATAACTGCACAAATGCTGGCCCCTTAAACTGGGGCAAGATTCAAGATTCCGGCAAAAGGCACGTCCGACAGAGGGAGATATTGGAACAATTCGTCGCCTACTCAGTTTCCATACCCAACGACGCCCTATATATTGCAAGTAGAGATCATGGATGCCCAATCAACTGATTTTAGGCACATACTTGCCATATAAGTTTGATCTTGGAATTAGGAGCAGATATCGATCTTTCGAACTCGAGAAAAAAACCCGAATGTATCAAAGTGCAAGTATGAATCTGACATTGTTCGACCGTTTCCGATTTTGAGCCAATGTGCTCCGAAGGTTTATTGTCTTTAATAATACAAGCAACAAGCTCACTTAGTCTGGAGACGTTCCTACCTTCAAGCTTAAAGGATATGAATGCCAATGATGAATATTGGATCTTCGGATCTTGAAATTCGATCGACGATCGAAGTGCGAACGCCTCCGCAAACGTAACTAGGCTTTGTCGATTTCGAGAAATCAGCCAATGAGAGATATGTCATATAAATATATATAGATGGTAGCGCAGGTAGCAAGACAACATGTGTAAAAATGGAACAAAAAAGTTCACAAAATACAAAGCCCTGCAAAAATAAAATCACTTTAAAACTTCAGTGCAATCTGTTCATGCTACTATAATTTTAATATCTACTTTTTTAATGAATTTAAACTGAGTTCAATTTGTAGAGAACTAGTAAGTGCACAATATTTATTTACTTATTTATTTATCTATTTAACAATGACTTCAACGGTTGTGACATTTTACGGAGAACTGTGTGTAAAGACACAAACACAAGAGACAATACTGCAATACGTTTTAAAAACCAAATACGAGGAAATATACGTACAGAAATCATATATATTACACGTTCCACTATTTCTTTTTCCGAATGTTAAATTCTTGTCCAACTCCCCAAAGCATGTTGAGAAACCCATGCCAAAAAGTGTTGTCATATCAAACCCAAAACCTGGCTTCCAGTTACATACAGAATCGCCTTTGAAAAACTCCTTAAGGTCGATAACTTATAAAGCGCTACATAATTTGACTTTATCATACATTGCGGACTTAATCACACAAAGTAATACCAGCTGACCTCTTTTTTCCAGCAATAAGCGATTATTCAGTATACTTTAGACCAGACTTAAATCATACAAGCTGAATAGTGCATGGATGTTTCAAAATTCTCAGGGGTGTAGATCGTTATCTTGCAATTGGCGCAAAAATATTCTTTGAAAAGACCATCATTTACATGTATGACTCTAAATTTAAAACGTGTTTAAAACATAAGTCATTCATAATCTGTTTCTGTTACATACAATAGTTTTTGTCAATACAAAATCACCTGAGTAATAATGCTTTATACAGTTTTGAACCTTATGATGTAATTCGTCTTTTTCTCTAATTATAATTAAGAAATGTTATTTATCAACAGTATAGTATACTTATCATAATTGAGAAATGTTATTTATCAAGACTTTGGTATCTTGTCATAATAAATAGTTGCTGAACACAAATGGAACTTTTGAGAGTATTGTCTTTATGTCATGTCTGTCCCAACCAACATCGTCAGCAGAGAAAATATTGTGATCGCAACATCTTATAATGTTGTAATATGTGCTCATGTTCCTTACCAATCATACAGGAAAATATTTTCTTTACGTTTCCCATAACATATTAATAACAAAGACTGTCAGTTTATGAAAAAATATTTCATTATAACTCCGAATAAAATTCAAATTCGTCCTTCGTGCATGGGGGCAGGCAATAATATAACAAAGAATGTCTAGTACCACTGTAACAGAATGTTACAAAAGTTGTGGTATAAAAAGCAAGCAGGCACACAACAGATAAAAATAATGTCAAACGTAAGTGCCATAAGGGAAATGATTATGACTTTCGTCTATTTTCATTAAATGAGAGCTGAAGAGCGATCTTACGACCTTTGGTTCGTCAAAGTTTGGGGTATAAAGGGGGGCCAATCTTTGGATAATGAAATCGTGTGAAAGAGTGCGACAGTCGATGAGGAGTTGTTTCAGTGCTAGCATACTTTCAAAATCCACCTTATTGTAAAATTATCGTCACGCATGGTTTTTTCCCCTTTATTTAGCGTCACATACAATGAAAACAAACTGGAAAGTTTGGAAACAGCTATAACCTTAATCGTAATTCATTTTATTTTGTTACTTTGTATAAAAAACAACACATAAAATGACCAGACAAAACATCACAGTGCATTTCAACATGAGGTCATTGCCATGGTTACCGACATTACAATAGTCTGTATCACAGCAACTCGTACTGGTTTTCGTTTCTGCAAAGTAAAACACAAAGGTGTTATGTAGGTCATTTCCCCCACACTTATCATGACCTGAGTTCAATTAGTCTAGAACATTCAAGGTCACTACCCTTAATGACCTCACAACCTTGAATTCAATTAGTCATGTTTGGAATGTTCTGGAAATTCAGTTAGCTGTGTAAGAGAGATAATTTTAGAACAGTAATTAGCATGTCAATAAAAGTTCTAGATTGTTCGTATATGCCCTTATGTAAGCACATGTGTATAAAAGGGACGTGCACAGCTTCCAGTCAGACTTTTGGGATCGTGTCTCTTGTGTGTTACTACAAGTGTTCGAAACTCCAGCAGTAGTCATTCTCAAGACTTTTCAAGACCTTCACTGCCAACGCTGGATTTATACTGTGGACTTTGTGCAACTTCAAGCCTGCAAGCCAAAGGACTGTTCATTCATCCGACAGACTGTTACAACTCTGAGACTGGAGCTTTGCCGTCCCAGCTGAGATAAGTAGTCTGTACACTTTTAAAGCTTGTACTCTATCCCTGACTTAGCAATTAGATTTATTTTCGAAATAAAATTTTGTTTAAACGTTAACTGCTGAGTTCACCCTTTTGTTCGTTTTCTCTGCATGTAACAAATTGGGGGCTCGTCCGGGATTCGAACATTTTGCCAGCCTTTTCAAAACTACTGTTATACTGTGAACTCAGCGAAATTTAATCATGGCGGAATTTAAACCAGAGGACATGGATGACCTTGATCAGGACACATTTGATTCCCTCAGAAAAGACGACCTCATAACACTGGCCAATTTCCTTAAAGTAGAAGTCAAAAGATCTATGCGCAAGAGGGAAATACAGTACTGTATTGCCAAACATCTAGTTGATTTAGGCCAATTTGAGGAATCCACCCTGAAAGATTATGAGCCCGAGTCTGCCTTTGAACTAAGAAAATTAGAAATACAGGCAGATTTGGAGCTTAAAAAATTGGCATTAGAAAAAGAAAAAATACAAATGCAATTAGAAATGGAAGAAAGACAGAAAGAAAAGGAAAGAGAATTAGGAGAACATCGACTACAGTTAGAAATGAGACGTTTAGAGCTTGGACAGTCAGGAAAATACTTCCCTTCAGACGGTTTTGACATCACTAAGCATTTCAGGTTAGTTCCCCCTTTCCAAGAAAAGGATGTTGATAAATATTTCCTTCATTTTGAGAAAATTGCTCAGAGTCTGAATTGGCCTAAGGAGTCCTGGTCTATGCTTTTGCAGAGTGCTTTGATGGGTAAAGCCAGAGAAATTTATATTCAGTTGTCAGTAGAGCAGGCTTCAAATTATGATTCTGTGAAGGAATTAATAATCAAGGGCTATGAGTTGGTGCCTGAAGCTTACCGTCAGAAATTTAGGGATTGCGAGAAGGTGAAGGATCAAACTTATGTTGAATTCGCTCGAACAAAAGAACAACTGTTCGACCGTTGGTGTTCTTCGGAAAAGATCAGTCAGAATTATGACAAATTACGACAGCTTGTTTTGATTTAGGAATTTAAAAGGTGCATCCGGAGTGACATCAAGACGTTTATCAATGAACAAAAGGCAGATACATTGGAGGTTGCTGCACGTTTGGCCGATGATTATTCCTTGTCACACAAATCTCCATCCCAGTCCTTTACATACAGAAACAATGCAGGTAAATTTAACTCCTCCTTTTCATCCAAGAATTTCTCAAAGGAGAGTAGAAAATCAAATGACAACAGTTCACAAAATTCAAGTAACACTCCCACATCATCAGATCCCAAGTCTCAATTTCCTTCTGACAAACAGCTTGGTACACTTTCTTGTAATTATTGTAAGAAAGACGGCCATTTAATGTCAGATTGTTTCAAATTGAAAAGAAAACGTGAAGGTCAAAGTGGTCAAAGTGGATCTAAGCCCACCGGCTTTATTTCTTCATCAACTCTATTAGAGTCTAATAATGTGAGTAACACATTTTCTGAGGTTAAACCCCTCTTATCCCTAATTAATGAGGTCAAGGTCAATTCTTCTCAAGATAGCATTATGGATATTTTCGAACCATTTATTCATGATGGTTTTATATCACTTCCTAGTGATTTTTCTTCCGCTACCCCCTGTCAAAATTTTAAGAGATACCGGGGCTTCCCAGTCTCTTTTGTTGGCAGATACCCAGCCGTTTCTAAAAAGTCATTTTCAGGTTCTAAAGTTCTTATTAAGGGGGAAGATTGCAATGACTACATTCCTGTTCCTCTCCACAATGTCTATTTGTCTTCGGACTTTGTTTCTGGACCTGTGACTTTAGGTATTAGGCCTTTCTTGCCTTTTGAAGGGATTCACCTTCTTCTTGGAAACGACCTTGCCGGGGACAAGGTCATTACTAATCCACTCGTGACTGATAATCCTAGTTTAGATCAAAATCCAGAGCCAATAGAGGAAGAAATTCCCGGATTTTTTCCCTTCATGTGCTATTACTCGAGCCATGTCAAAGAAAAATTCTGAGAATCAAAATACTCTCAAAAATAATGTCACAGATATTGACTTAAATGACACCTTTCTCAGTCAGGTGTTTGACACGGATCGATCATTCCGTTATCCCTTGTGGATTTGAAACTTCCAGTAAAACTTCTGTTGATCAAAGTCAGACATTTTCTAGATCAAATCTTATTGCAGAACAACACAAAGACCCAGATATTTTGTGTTTGTTTGACAGGGTAGATGATGAGGGTAAAACTTCAGATAGCCCTGTTTCCTATTATACAACATCTGGTATTCTCATGCGTAAATGGAGACCTCCAGATGTTTTGGTTGATGACGATTGGGCTATAAAACATCAAATTGTGGTTCAAAAGCCCTACCATGCTGAAATATTGCGCCTAGCCCATGAAACTCCCTGGGCTGGTCACTTAGGTGTCAGGAAAACTTATCATAAAATTCTCAGTCACTTTAATTGGCCTAATCTCAGGCAGGATGTAACACATTTCTGTAAAACTTGTCACACATGTCAAATGGTAGGAAAGCCGAATCAGACCATTCCAAAGGCCCCTTTACAGCCAATTCCTGCATTTCAAGAACCATTTAGTAGGATAATAATAGACTGTGTTGGGCCCCTACCAAAAACAAATTCAGGAAATGAGTACATGTTGACAATTATGTGTACATCAACTCGGTTCCCATAAGCCATACCACTGAGAAACATAAAGACAAAGACTATAGTGAGAGCTTTAGTCAAATTTTTCACTTTATTCGGCCTCCCTAAATGTGTCCAGTCCGATCAAGGCTCCAACTTTATGTCTGGTATTTTTCAACAAGTAATGGATCAGCTAGGCATTAAACAGTATGGGTCATCCGCCTATCATCCAGAAAGTCAGGGTGCTCTTGAGCGATTTCATTATACTTTGAAAAACATGATTGGGACCTACTGTTTTGACATAGAGAAGCAGTGGGATGAAGGAATTCATTTTCTGCTCTTTGCTGTTAGAGAGTCAACATGAGTCTCTTGGTTTTAGCCCATTTGAGCTTGTTTTTGGACATACATTCCGTGGTCCACTTAAGCTTGTTAAAGAGAAATTCCTATCAGACAATGATGATTGTCTGAATATTTTGCAATATGTGTCAGATTTTTGTACAAAACTCTCTAAAGCATGTGAATTAGCCGGAGAAAATCTTGAGTCATCTCAGCAGTCAATGAAAATCAAATACGATAAAAGCACCTCAAAACGGAAGTTTGAGCCAGGTCAAAAAGTTCTTGTTCTACTTCCGGTTCCTGGCAAACCACTCAATGCTTGTTACTTTCGGCCATACCTAATTGATAAGAAATTGAGTGATTTAAATTACATCATAATAACACCTGACAGGCGAAAACAAAAACAGTTATGTCACATAAATATGCTTAAGCCATATTTGGATAGGGATAATCCTACTAAAACAAAGCCTGTCAGTGCAGTCAGTTCAAACCATTATGAAGATAGTGATACTGAAACTGACTTGAGTGAAAATACTCTAAACTCAAAGCTGGGCTCAGTCAAGCTTCAGAACTCAGAAATCCTGGAGAAGCTGGAGTCTACAAAGTTGGCACACCTCCAGCCAGAACAACAACAACAGCTGAAAGAACCAATCTATGAACATTTGTTCAAATATATTCCAACGAAGACAAACATCACCTACCACAACGAAGATGTCTGCGACAGTAATCCAGTGGAACAACATCCAGACGGACTGAATCCTGCAAAAGCGGAATATCTCCAAGAGGAAGCCAAGTATTTGCCGAACAATTACTTTATCGGACTCAATAAAAATAACTGGACTTTGCAATGCATACTTTATGCCAAATTCAGTGCCATTTCGAGTTTTCCAATATCAAATTGCAAGAGGATAGTCATGGGACAGATCATCCTGTTTGCTATTTTTAACAAATTTAGCAAATTTAACAAATCCCAGAGAAACTACTCTACAATTGAAAAAGAGGGTTTATCTTTTATATTAGCTTTACAGCATTTTGAAGTTGATATTACTTCTTCAACTCAGGCAATAATGGTTTATATTGATCACAACCCTCTTGTTTTTCTGCAGAAATTTAAAGGCAAAAATCAGAGATTGCTAAGATGGAGTTTAATGTTACAGGAGTTTAATCTTGGCATTAGACATATCAAAGGCAGGGACAATTTAATTGCAGACTGTATCTCGTATTTAGGGTTTATTGTCGTTCACACTTTTAAGATTACATTTGTAGAAGAAAGATTTTTCTTTGAAAAATTTTCTTTTTTGAAGAGGGGATGTGTTATGTAGGTCATTTCCCCCACACTTATCATGACCTGAGTTCAATTAGTCTAGAACATTCTCAAGGTCACTACCCTTAATGACCTCACAACCTTGAATTCAATTAGTCATGTTTGGAATGTTCTGGAAATTCAGTTAGCTGTGTAAGAGAGATAATTTTAGAACAGTAATTAGCATGTCAATAAAAGTTCTAGATTGTTCGTATATGCCCTTATGTAAGCACATGTGTATAAAAGGGACGTGCACAGCTTCCAGTCAGACTTTTGGGATCGTGTCTCTTGTGTGTTACTACAAGTGTTCGAAACTCCAGCAGTAGTCATTCTCAAGACTTTTCAAGACCTTCACTGCCAACGCTGGATTTATACTGTGGACTTTGTGCAACTTCAAGCCTGCAAGCCAAAGGACTGCCCATTCATCGGACTGAGACTGGAGCTTTGCCGTCCCAGCTGAGATAAGTAGTCTGTACACTTTTAAAGCTTGTACTCTATCCCTGACTCAGCAATTAGATTTATTTTCGTAATAAATTTTGTTTAAACGTCAACTGCTGAGTTCACCCTTTTGTTCGTTTTCTCTGCACGTAACAAAGGTCAGATATAATTCTCTGTTTCTCTTTCTCTCTCTTGTTTTGCTCTCTCTCTTGTGTTTGTATATATATATATATATATATATATATATATATATATATATATATATTATTTATACACACACACACACAAACACACACACACACACACACACACACACACACACACACACACACACACGATTATGTGGTCAAGAAACACAAACTCTTCAACACATTCTGTGGAGCCACTTTTATTAAGTAGTTTTATCACTGTAATCATGCTAATCGTGCTAAGGGACTGGTCAGTTTCTTCGGCCTGGGAGCGGTGGATTCATGGGGGGGTCACCCTGTTTTTGACTTTGATGATAGGGGGTTACCAATTTTTTGAAATGCCCAATAGGGGGGGGTCAATGTGTTTTTGAATTTCGACACAGGCTCATCATTGCCTACAATGCATCGTGTCAGCCTCAAATTTAATCATTCAGTTGCATTTTTCGGCGCGCCCTTTGGGCGCGTAACTTTAATAATCAGACATTTTTCAGCACACCCAACTTTAGCATATCAGGCATACATATATCAGAGATATCTGTATGTTCAATATTTTTCAGCATGCTCATCGAGCGCATTACTTTAATATATCAGACATTTTTCAGCACGCCTTCCTGTAAATGACTTTAATATACAAGACATATATATCACAGACATCAGGATGTTTCATATTTTTCTCCGCGCCCTTCGGGCGCCATACTTTAATAAATCAGAGATGTATGCCAGAGATATCTTGATGTTTGCTAAGTGAAAGTCTACCGTTATGAAATCTGCATTTCATATGAGAAGCAAGACAAATTCCTGATACAATTCTGTTCTCTTTATCAGAATTCACTATGAGAAAGCAACATGCAAAAATATTTCACAATATATATTTGACACAAGTACGTATTTTAGAGATAGAAAAATGACAAGATATCTTTCGTTCTCATTGATGCAACTGTTTTCCTTTGTGTCTCAGGTTTTCTGTAGAAAGATGCTTTTTATGACCAACATAACAGTTAAAGAAGGCAATTTTTGTCATTATTAGCTGTGCTTTTATGGTTTCAATGTTACAAAAAAGGTCATCTCAGACACTGCACAAGTCAGATTTGGCTAAAAAAAGCTCTCTAGGCTCCTCAGGAGATTTATTGGATGGTTGGCAAGTCTTAACGCCCATCAAAGTTTGTTTTTTTTTTGATTCACTGCTTTTTCCTCTTTGATATGAATGATTGACATCCATTTCTGTACAACAGTTCAGGACATCTGGTTAAGCATAAAAAGTGGGAAATACATTCACAGCTCATTCAAAATATACTGTATTCAAACATTAAGATTGACACTTTGAAATTCCTATCTTACAACTGACATGTGACATGCCAACAATTTCAATAAAACATAGGATGACTATTTAAAATATATATATGTTAAAATGTAAAATATAATATATATATAATATATATATATATATATATATATATATATATAATTTATGTCCACCTTTTGTTTTACCTATGTCGCGCGCCGGGGGAGGGTCACCCTGTTTTCGAAATTTGGAATGGGGGGTCACCCTGTTTTCAAAATTTGGAATAGTGGGGGGTCAGCCACTTTTTTAACGTCGGCAAAAAATAATCCCCCCCCCCCCAGGTCGAAGAAACTGACCAGTCCCTTAGGTTCAAAACTTTTCATCCAAACTTCGTAAAACATAGGGCCAAAGTCCCTGAAGCTGCTATAGACATGGATACAAAATTAAGTATTTCCTGACTGTATGAAATTATCTCACTAAGGTCATCCTAGGGACATGTAAACCAAATATTAAAGCTGTCTGACCAGCGGTTTTGAAAAAACAAGCGACTCAACAGTTGACAGAGCTCTGCTGTGTTATGTAGAGAATAACCTTTTGTGACACATGTATTGATGAAGAAGGTGGATATCTTTGATAGCTCATTTCAGGATGGCCTGACCAAAAAGGGAAAAAATTCTGTAAAAATACAAATTTGCATATTTCATGAGACTATATTAGTCTATAATAGCAAATAAACGAGATTAATTACATTCTAAGTAAAGAAAACAAGACTTGCTTAAATCAAGATTTACGTCATAAAAAACAGCGTATATGTCAGGTTATAAAGAATCTTGAGCAGGTTATCTTTTAATGTCAGTATTTTCATCCTTTTAACCAAGCATATTTTAACTTTCAAATTAACATTGTAAGTAAGTTCTGTTGAATAAGTTGAGACAGTACGTACTCAGAGAAAGCACACTGAAGAGACAAATGTTTGTAACTTAAGAAGTTCAAGGTCATCAAAAGCATTATAAGGAATCATGTTACACTTTCATTGCACTGTTTACACAGATTGCATAATTGCTATAAATAGCACGAGGAATCTTACAGCGCAGCTTTACCATAAAAACCCTATCACTTTGACCACTCTTTTAATTGACCACTCTATTTTTTTTCCTCAAAAAGTAATCTTATTTTATCCTTACCAAGTCAACCATAAATGGAAATTAGAACTTTCTCTATCTCTATTTATTTGACCACCCTATCATGACAAACTATTATGAGCAATTTCTTTTAGATAACATAAATGGTGGTTCAGAATATATCAAAGTTGGGATTCAGGAAAGTTGCCTTTACATGTTTTAATCCTCCAAGATGGTAAGCATTTCACTATGAACTGTCAAAAAAAGTTGAACTTTCTGATAATTCCACAATAAAATTATTTTGGCTTTGATGATTTCCTTATTAATTCAATTATTTAAAATCATATTAATTATTTTTTTCTGGGTGAATTGATAGGGTTTATACAGTACAAGAATTACATACAATGTAAGTCAAATTTTGACCAAAAATGACAAAAAAATTCCTTAAAAATACACATTTGCATATTTCATCACAATTTGAACAAATCTAAGTTGGGTTATCCCTAGGGACCTGTATACCAAATAACAAAGCTGTCTGACCAGCGGTTATGAAGAAGAAGATTTTTTACCAAAAACACCTTTTTTGGCATTAATTTGCCTATTTTCAACAATATCAAAAAATTAAAAAAAAATAGTTTCTCAAAATCATATTTTTCATCTAAACAACAAATATCAAATCAGTAAGTACTGCGGTTCTCAAGATATTTGAGTGGACGGACGCCTCACAAACGGACATACATACATACATACATACATACATACATACATACATACATACATACATACATACATGCATGCATGCATACATGCATGCATGCATACATGCATACATGCATACATACATACATACATACATACATACATACATACATACATACATACATACATACATACATACATACATACATACATACATACATACATACATACATACATACATACATACATACATACATACATACATACATACATACATACATACATACATACAGACTGACGAAGGACGCCGGACGGATACCCATCCCAATAGCTTCTATAGACTATAGTCTATAGTAGCTAAAAACCGTTTTAAGTATCAAACCGCTTTTTATCTCTATCTCTCG
The DNA here is from genome assembly GCF_041260155.1 of Ptychodera flava. Lineage (NCBI taxonomy): Eukaryota > Metazoa > Hemichordata > Enteropneusta > Ptychoderidae > Ptychodera > Ptychodera flava. The sequence continues at coordinate 7,620,608 of NC_091929.1, forward strand.
TTCGTTATACGTTCAAGGTCATGTATTTTACAGAGAGTGTGAGGCAACATGTTGTTTGCCTACGTAAGTCTACTTGGTTTTTTCCTTGCCTAAAAACGTGTTTACATATAAGTGAAAGGTGACCCCTTGTGTTGTCGGTAATAGTACATGTGTTGCTTGAGACAACCTTTTCGAATAATCAGGAGACCTTATTTCATTGGAATCACTAGAAATCTGTGAAGTTAAGTGTTTTTTTGTTGTAACCACGAATTTATGCAGAATCGTAAGATTCGCCGCTTGACGAAGAGAGAGCGTATCAAAGGAAAACGACGCCATTTTGTGAGTAGTTCAACAATGTGTTGTCGTTTTGCAAGTTTACTGACATTCCATTTACATCACGTATTTTGTGGTCAATTTAAGTTTCGTATATAAAGTATGTGGAAATTATGCTGTGTTGGTATAGTAATGTTATCATCATACAAGCGAATTAAATATATTATAATCACAGTGAGACTAAGAATTTAGTCTCATTTGATGATGGGTTTGAATGCTGACCTAATTCTGCATGTAGAATTATGGTTTAATCAACACTGTGCTGTACAGGCCTACTTAGCAGGTGAAATCTGCATCGGTTTAGAATGAATTGACGGGCTAGAGACAGTTACCCACTTTTAAAAATTGGAAATGTGCAAAGACGTTGAATTCAGAATATTTACTTACTTTAACAGTTAATTGTACATTAGGTTTGATCTCTGACCTTAAAATGGCGCCGCCGACAGACAATGGAGGTATGAGGCATTTATCCTATCGGGCAGTGACCGGACTCAGCATTTTTCAAATCGTGATCGGCTGTCTGGAGATTATATTAGGAACAGTCATAAGTGCCTTGGGCGGTGTTCCGGTGTTTGTAATAACATCTGTATTGATTGGAGTGTATGTGAGTGGCTCATTTTTCTGCTTTGTTTTCTCAAAATGTTACCTTTGACCACGGTCATGCTGGGATCCAAATGTTTCATCCAATAAGTATCATACAGACAACCGTCGTTGTTGAGATATTGTACTTTACACATATAACATACCTATCATATCAGATATTCAGAACAGTAAAGGCTATGCAAATGGTTCGATTTGTGTTTTAAACTGCTTGCCATCCTTTAAGAAAGAGGATACGGAATGCATCGACACATCGTGTATTTTTGCAACGACCTTTATCACGAAATTGCTTGTATCCATCAATGTCACAAGGTCTGCATATGTACCTTGCTGATGAGACGGTGTTATTACTTTTATCAACAACTACAGATCGTGACCACCGGCCTTATAGGCTTTCGAGCTGCCATGCGGGGAACAACACGCCGGGTAGGTCATCTGCATATAGAGCCAGCATATCTTAGCAGGCATAATCTCTAAGAATATTATATCAAGCTCTCTAATTCTTTGCAATCTATCAAATCTAATTATTCGTCACCTAATGTGATTAAGCCATATGAACGATTTAATCGTATTTTATCTCGAGTCCTCTTCGTTTCAAAACGCAGATTTAGGACATCAACCTTAAGGTAGTATGCACCTCGAAAGTGAAAGACTTAAGCTTGTGCTCTAACTTTCCTCAAGGGATCTTTCAATCATTCTCTTTCAAAATCAAGAATAAAAATAGGGGGTCACCGTGCAAATTTTGGTACAAGAGAAACAAATTACCTAAGATTTACCAATATTAGAAATTCAAAATGGCCGCCATCCCTGTGTAAACTCCATGGAGAAAAATAAAAATTTTCAAATTTCGAAAAACTATGCCGGTGATAAGTTTTCTTTCACCAAGAGCTTTAAAATGAACCCCCACATGTGGTATATCAGAAGAGAACTGTAAAAGTTTGAGAGTCCGAATGTCTGTCCCCGAGGTGCGTTCTACCTTAAGAGGTCATTTAACTTGCACGCTTTCCACACCACGATACTCAGAACAACTAGTGTAAGAAACTAGTACCCTGGGACATCAATGTTTTCGAGTAAAGGGGCCCCATGGTAAGATTTCGAGGGCACCATTCTTACCAACTTTCCCTTTACTTGGCTAACTATGTAACACGATAAACTTCTTTCATGTTTGATTGTAATTAACTCTTCTCAATATGTCTGCAGATTGTGACCAGAATGGTCATGTGCATTGTTTCTGCCTCATTACTTACACCAGCCTTGATCGCGTTACTGTGCATCTTGGTGTTTCTTGAAGCTGTTTGCAATTACGTCAAGTACAGTTGCCGACATGGAACACCTGAAGACCAGGTGAGTCACGTCTGCTAAAAAGACGTCAAGGATTGTTAGAGGAAATTATAGTTACGGCTATGGCCATGATCATTGTCAGTGGCAGACAGTCAGGGTACTCAAGAAGATAGTTTGTTATTGTAATAGTTAAGAGGTATTTTGACTTACATTTCCGTAACACGTCTACGTAGAACCTTTCTGAGCTCGGAAAACAATCAAAAGGCAATCAACATCAATTTAGTAAAACCATGGTGTAGTTTTCTGTTGGTATTTTATAAACTTATTCACACGAATATACTTAAATCAACATTCAGTTCTATTCTATATTGATAGTCGATGGGGTACAATTGCTTTATGTGTATCTTCTACCAATGTTTCAATTTAGATTGCTCGTTTGACGATTGCGAGCGCCCTTGTGCTGCTAGCTGTGATAAACTTAATTCTCGTCATCATAACCTCTGTCTTTTGCTGTGGTGCCGTCTGTTCTAATCCAGCAACCCAGACTTTGAAGTAAGTTGGCCCTTCGCTATTTTCTTATGGTTCTGTTAATATTCTGAAAATTGAATATTTTTTTATCAAATCAAATAATTTCACATCCGGTCATGTGCGTATTCAAATTTCCAGCTGCCGGGCAAAATACACATATCGCCTGCACTCCATCGTGCAGACGACAACGTTGCTTTGCCCATCACTTGGCAACGGCTATGTAGTGGAACACATGTCTAGATCACGTGGTTGATATTGAAGAAAAAAACAGCCAGGGGACTCCTCTTGAATGACTCTTTTCCTTGAGATTACTACATGATGTGCACATGACGAGCCATTATAGTTCATGAGGTCAAACGCTATCTAAAATGTTGAGTAAACAGACAAAATCCATGAAAGGTCGTCAAATATGAATTGAATAGCGTAGTAAATAAGAGGAAATGTTCTGGAATTTATTGCAAGATATATTCGCCTAATCTAATATCAAAGTTTCGTTTATTTTGGTCAATATTAGTCGTAATACCAGGTGCTGAACTTCAATACATTACGGCTGTGTCTGTTTCCTTGGTTTAGTCTATGTGTTTGTTTGTTTGTTTTATATATTTACAATAACAGTTTGCCGAATGAATACAGTAAGACTAAGTTGTAATGTATTTACGCCATCAGAACCATTCATTTCATCGCTCATTTCGTCGATTGGAGTTGTAGGGAATACCGTCATATATAGCTTTCTCTAATAGAACAAACTAAACATATCATGTTGATGAATATGAAGGCAACACCATTTAAGATGATTAGGGCATCATCAAATGATAAAAATATCATTTTCTAGGACCAAGCTGACCAACAAGTAATATTTATCTCGTCAAGCAGCCATGTGATTGGAATGCCTGGTGAGTTTTATGACACAACTTTAAAATCCATTCTTTGAGTTACCTGTATGTTATGACACGGGATGGGATGACCTCGTAATATGCGATTGTCCCTAGCCATTGTCATGTATACATTACGTTTTTCTTGCTTATGTTACTCTCTAGTACCGTATAAGTCAAATTAATATGTAAAGTTAACTGTAGATCTAGAAGTGAAAAGTCGATATCTGATTGCAAAAGTTAAGAGTCTAGCGTGCTGATTTTTGAGATTTTATAAGAACTAGTGAAGGCCGGTTGAACGTTAGGTTTTGAAGTAACGTATTTGTAACCTGGAATCATGCTCGAGAAATGTAAATACATCACAGCCACCCTATCTTGGTGTGCGTACTCTGATGGTTAGCGAAACCAGCACAGCCCTGTAACAATAATGGCAACTGAGATTGTGTTGTCTGCTGTAAGAACATCTTGTCGATCTGTGTTGTACCGTTCACATAAGTGTGACTGGGTGTTGTCTGCATGCATGCATGCATGCATGCATCGCAGTACCCTGTTTTAGCTGACTGAAATTTAAGGTTCTGTGCACACAGGCGTGTGACAGGGTATGAAAGTTCCCATTTTATGTGGATGCCACTGTACCATGGCATGTTTCTGTTATGAAACAAATCTGGAATCTTGTGAATCTGTGCCATGAATACAACACTTTGAATAGCTAGGACTGTTTAATGCTCGATTTCAGATTGTTGCCACGGCAATATGTGGAGTCAAAATTGTTATGACTGCATACGAACATGTAGTGACAAACTTTATGCAGATATTTGAATACAGCCATGAAACATTGGCAAAATCGCAGACCCTTTCGCAGAAACTAGAGCATGTGAGCAGTCCAAGCTTTATCCTGTTTTGACTGTCGGGAAAAAATCATACGAGTCCAGATATTTTTCATTCATATTACGAAATTATTTGACAGCTGTGTAGTTCCTGTTATATGCTATGGTGCTGAAATATGAGGTTTTGAGTACTCTCCTGTTATTGAAGCAATACATTTTAAGTTCTGTAGATTTTCACTTGGTCTTGGAGTGGTGTGAATAATGAAGCCACTTTGGGTGAATGTGAGAGATTCCCATTAAGTTGTGTATACATGAAAAAATGCATAGCTTACTGGCTTAAACTTATAGCAATGAGCGATTCTCGTTATCCGAAATCCTGTTACAAAATGTTGAAAAACTTAGATGAAGCAGGTAAAGTTAATTGGGTTACAAAAATAAAAGGTCTACTCATGAGATATGGTTTTGGTGAGGTATGGCTCGAACAGCAAGTGGGTAATCCCAGTTTGTTTTTATCTGTCTTTTCTCAAAGACTAAAAGATTGTTATAGGCAAGAGAGGTATGCTGTAGTTAGTGAATCTCCGCGTCTTAGATTTTATTCTTTGTTCAAGTCGCAACTTGAACCATGAAAAAATGCATAGCTTACTGGCTTAAACTTATAGCAATGAGCGATTCTCGTTATCCGAAATCCTGTTACAAAATGTTGAAAAACTTAGATGACACTATGAGAAATATTTTTGAACAATGAGATTTGCTGATTTTCACAAATTTTGAAGCAAAATAAATGAAAATCAAAGTGTGTTACCTACAGCATGTCCAAGTACTGAAATTTAAATTTTCTCTGTCAAAATTCCGCTGTTCAAACCATTGCCTTGCTATTGAAACAGGAAAACATGCACACAGATCAAAGACTTAGAAATTGTTATTTTTGTGAAAAACGAAATGTTACAATACCGGAGAATGAAATTCATTTCATATTGTTTTTATCCGATGTATAGTGAACTTCGAGAAAAGTTTCTGCCTGCCTATGTAAATGTCAATTCGACTATTGAAAAACTCATCTCTCTATTTTCATCAAAGAACTCTGTTATTTTATTCAAATTAGCTGTTTACATCCATAAAGCAATGTGAAGAAGAAATGACGCCCTAAAAGCTGGGCAATAGCTGTTCCTGACCTATAAATTAGACTTGAAGTAATGTTATTTTCTTTCACGTGTCCGTGTATATTTTCCTAACACTATGAGAAATATTTTTGAACAATGAGATTTGCTGATTTTCACAAATTTTGAAGCAAAATAAATGAAAATCAATGGAAAACCACTCATTTTCTTGTTTTTTCAGTGCAAAAGTTTGAACTGTGCAGCCAACTCCACATTAATCGGCGTTTTTGATACATAAATATTTACAGTGTAGATTTGTTAACATCAGCTGCATAGTTAGATCTTGATTTTTCTCTCTTGCAAAATTGTGAACTATATGCTCGGTTGGCAATCATTTGTTATTTCTAATGAAAAAGGTCAGCAAGTGTAGGGGTACTAATTTTCTGCTCAAGCAAGTTCCAGGGGTACTAATTCCCTGCTCCAGCAAGTGTCGGGCACTAATTCTCTGCTTCAACAGTTCCAGTGGTACTAATTCTCTGCCCCTGTAAGTTCCAGGGGTACTAATTCTTTGCTCCAGCAGTTGTAGGGGTACTATTTCTCTGTCCCTGTAAGTTTCAGGGGTACTAATTCTCTTCTCCAGCAAGTGTCGGACACGAAATCCCGTGTCCCACTAATTAACTCTCCAGGGGTACCAATTCTCTGCCTCACCAAGTGTTGGGGTTCTAATTCTCTGTCAAACAGGTTCCAGGGGTGCTTATTCTCTGCCCCAGCAATTCAAGTCTACGTATAAATTCTCTCCTTGCAAGTGTACAAATTATCTATAAAAAATGGGTAACCTGTGTTCTTTTGCAAATTCTGATTTTCATCAGAGGAAAAGAATCATTTAGGTTATTTTGGTAGCCTGGGAGATTTTTTAGAAATTATTAGAGGTAAAGATTGAAATTATTTGACTACCTCTATTTCTTCTGTTTTGTATGGGAAAACATGAAAAATAAGCAAATCTCATTTTTCAAAAATAGTGTTTCCTTTGATTTTGTAAGTTTATGGAAAAGATGGGCGGTGGCCCTTGCTTTTTGAGAACAAAATAAACATAAACATACACAATCAATCAACAAGAGAACTATTTTGCAGATCCACAGGCTGTCAGTTTTCAAGAAAAGCCCAAGTGAATGTCACGATACGCTATGATCAATGATTGACATCCGTTACAAGGAGAACAGTATGACTGTATGCACAGGACGGTCAACTTCAGTATCTAGACAGACATGTTCAGAACCAAAAGTAATGAATGCCTTTCCATTAATAATGATTTGCATATTTAATGAACTTTTGTTATTAGTGACATAACTCTGAACATTGTAAATTGTATATTTTCGGAAAGCCTAGATATAGGGGAACATTTGGTTACCATAGTGTCACCATTGTTTTCATAACTATCACGTGACAGGTAATTTGCATAACCTTTCAAAATCGGTTTCCCTATGTTTTGTTTCCATGCTTTGAGATATGTGGCTGAAATTTGTGTGAGTGCAAGCTGTCCCAAGGGTCTTCAAAAGTGTGTCTCAGAATTTTTTTAAACCTTCTTAAACAATTTTTATGCCAGAAAAACTTCCAGAGCGGTGAATTTAAGCCTAGTTGATTTCTTTAAAATTGTGCTCCAAAAAACTGAGCAAGATATAACAAATCTCAGACACACTTTGGAAGAGCGTTGTAACAGCTTGCATTTCAGCAAGTTTGAGTCAGATATTTTGAAGTATTGAGACAAAACATAGGGAAAGCCGTTTTTGAAAGGTTAAGCAAATTACCATGTCACGTGATAGTTATGTAAACAATGGAGACACTGTGGTTACCAAAATGTTGCCGTATATCTAGGCTTTCAGAAAATGTATACTTTACAGGGGTTTTGAGCTTATTGACCGTTAGACAATTGTTAGATTAAAAAGGTCAAATTTCTTGTCTTGGAACCTTAATGCAACTATATATTTTTTCTAAAGTTGAAGAAAAAAGAACACTATCTTAAAACATGACTGTGAAGGTCAGAATTAAAACATGTACATTAACAATTTAGTACCGATAAATGTTAACATATGGTCATTCGGAGATCAATAATTTAGTGCTCTCAAAACCAATAATAAATGTCTAACATCGTGTTTAGTTGAGAAATACAATGATTCACCGGCTATATACCAGACTACACGTATTTTGATTGCCAATTGATATTAAGATTTTTTTGCTTTGAAGTTGACGATAAGTCCTATGTTTTGGTTTGAAAGCCTTTTTTTAACTAACAAACAGCTTGTTGTCGAACAGCCACGGTAGATGTAATGACACAAGAAGATAATATCTTCCAACCGTTGTCAATTTGGATTTGTTCCAGCAAAAACTATAATAATTACAACAACATCAACAACATTAATAATAATATTATATAGGGCTCAGCCCTTGGTGTCGCGCCAGGGGTTAAGATTGGCAATGTTATTTGTATTGATTCATGATAAAATGTAATTAATTGTTACTTCATAAACGTATATATGACACTATGCCCAGTTTCCCTCTGATGAAAGCAGTTCACGTACGTACACGCGCGGACGTCAAACCCTGCAGCAGTGCAGGTAGGCCTATAGATTTTCTGTAACGTGTAAAAATTTTGGACAAAAATTGGCAATTTTCATATTGATAACAGCCTATTACGTTAAACAAGGGACGTATCATGCAATCATTATCATTGCAATGGTAACCGCACTGCCCAACTTCCACTTGCAAGCTGAAAACTATAGCGTTCCGTCTAAAAACTGGCAATTTTTGAATTTAATTATTGACACTGGGGGCGCTTTTCTAAAATTCAATCCCAGCATTCTTTGCGTATGCCACCGTTCATATGCGCGACTGTTTTCTCCCTTTATCTATATTAACGATATTCTGTATCAGCGACAAGGTGCATAATAACATTTACTGATGGCTAATAAAAGAGGTATATTTTATAAATGGCATGTTATATAATAATAATTTGTTTCGTATTTGTTTATTTACGAGTACTCAAAAAAAAAAACATGGCGGCGCCCATGAGAGAAGGGTACACTTCCGGTTACTCGCATAGTATATTATGAATATGCGCATGCGTAGTCAGTAAGCCGCTGGCGCGACTATAAGTATTATATAGAAATAATAACGCGAATAATAATAGGTTCAATTTCCATGAAAATTTCACCATGAGGGTATTTTGGGTCGAAAAGACCAAATATGATATCGATTTTACTGCCCCATGTTTCCATGGTAACCATTTTAGGTGTTGAAAATTTCAGTTTTTCTAATATCCCATGAAAAGTTACTTTGATTGATATAGAAAATTATCTGGAGGGGGAGTTCGGGTCAGAGAACACAAAAACCAGACTTATTTTAATGTTTTGAGTTGCCATGGTAACTATTTTGGGATTGAAAATGTTACTTTTTCCCTAATTCCTATTAAAGAACTATTGATTGATGTAAAAATTGATAATAAGGGTTTTTCTGGTTAGCACAACAAAAAATCACACTCATTTAAATGTGAGATGTTTCCATGGCAATCATTCAGGAGTAAAAATTACCAGTTTTTCAAAGATTCCACCTAAAATCCAGTAATCAACAGAATGTGTTATATCAAAGGGATATTTTGGGTTAGAAAGACCAAATATCCAGTGTAAAGATCCAGTAATCAACAGAAATATTATACCAAAGGGATATTTTGGGGTAGACAGACAAAATATGATATCAATTTTTACTGCCCTGTGTTTCCATAGTAACCTATTTGCATTTTAAAATTTCAATTTTTTTCCAAATTCCATTAAAAGTAATCCCAGTTACTATGCAAATGCTCTCCTAAGTGTATTTATCACAGCATGAACTCCATGTTCATTTTTGTTTTATGTTGCCGTGGTAACTATTTTGGTAAGAACAGTTTTTTTTATTTAAAACCATAGACCCTTGAGAGGATCTATGTTAAAACATAATTTACTGTTTTTTATTTATTTTATGGATTTCTAAGTAACAACTTTTAACATTTGTTCTATTATAATAATTGTAATTTCTTTGCCTTCATTCTAGGAAGAATAATAAAGATAATGTATATTGGGGCCATTCTGGTCAATTTTTTCCATTAATTTTAGTGTGTTCAATTAATTTTATATAGACTAGAAATAATTTTTCAAGCATTTTTAATTTTGTTTCATGCAGTCATCCCAAATAAGTGTTATATAGTATAGTACTAACTTATTATGCATTCCTCGAATTAAGTTTATGCCTTCAAATTAATTCTTTGTGCTAAAATTATTCTACTAGTATCCGAACCCATTATCAACAAATGTACCATCATTTATCACAAGTAGGAACAGTAGCGCACTGTTTTTTTTGTTTTATTTAAAACATAATTCACTGGTACTTATTTATTTTATGGATTTATAATTAACGACGTATTAATGTTCATTTTATTATGATTTATTTTGATTTCTTTGCCTCATTCCAGGAAGAATAATGAAGACAAATTATTTCTGATTGTTTAACTAAAGTAAAATTATGGCCATGTAATGGTACATTACTTTTTGTGTGACCTGGCGTGACCCCATAAACTCTTGGTAGCAATGGCTAAATTTGAACATGGTCCCTGTATACCTTTAAACATTTTTTTAAACCCAGCAGGCCAAGACAAGGGGGAAATATTACAAGTTAAATGTTTCATGTTTAATACTGCCCAGGGCTCAAAATTAACTTATTTTCCCTGGTAGTCCACTTGGGCTACCATTTTCTGAAGTTGGTAGCCCAGTGGCTGGTAGTCCATGCATATTTTAGATCAGGGGTATCTTTTTTCGTTAACCAGACAAGAGAGGGCTATTTTACAAGATTCTGCCCATGAAGTGAATTTTCTAGTCTTTTGATGTGTATACTTGCACACCTTTATACCCAAGGAAACAGGTATAATGGACGACAGTGGGAGTTTTGTGACCTATGAACACGTTTCACTCTCAGAGTTGTATGCAAATTTTAAAAGTCGCCATGACAACATGAAAACAATATGGCCTTTTCATCAGCACTAAGACATACTGTAGCAGGGCTAAAAATAGACCATGGCCCTTCTGTTGGGACGAGGCATAATTTCCGTGTCATCGTGATTGATACATTATTATCAAAATGCAACGAGAATGCATTTTTATTGGCCATCGTTTCCCGTGCCTGTCATTCAAGTACGTCAGTTCAGATATTAAAACTTTGTTGCAAGGTTCCACGGCACGGCCGTCGTCTCCAGAACAAAGTCGTACTATGGCAAATTTCTATGCCCAGCTGGATTTGACTGCATTTATCTAGTTCGTGCCAAAGTGACGGACGCATCTTTCAACCTTTCAGTTTGGTGAAAAACGCATTTATTGATTCGCCAAAGGCATGTGGATTCGCTTATTTTTGCACAAGTGCTACGTGGACATAGGAAAAAGTTGTTGAATACTCAGTGTTTCAGTGAATCCGACATGATGAGAGTTCTCAAATCAAAAACTGTTGACGTGCTCGAATACAAATGTCTTCTCATTAAATTACGTCATTGTTAGTTCCAACGGACACCGTCCGGGGGGACGTATAGGTTTGGTCATGTCCATGCGTGCGTGCGTGCGTCTGTGCGTGCGTGCGACCGTTCGTCCGTTCACACAAATATCTCAGAGATGCCCGGGTCAATTTCTTTCAAACTTTGCAAAAGAATAGTACCCTACCTCATACAGATGCACGTCCATTTGTTTCACAATGCAATCAAATTTGGCCGTGTTGGAGGAATTTTTAGTTTACACCTCCATAGACCCCCCATGTATAAGGCAGCTCTCCATAGACTCCCATGTATAAGGCCAAGAAAAATAAAAATTTAGTTTCTCGTTGTATTCATATTGCAAAAAGGATGCAGTGACACAGTTTTTAGTCCCAACAAAAAAAGTTCAGGGGGCTTATAGATTGGGACATGTCCGTCCATGAGTCCATCCGTGAGTCCATCCGTTCACGCAGATATCTCAGACACTTTGACCAAATGTAATGTGACCTTGGTGACCTTTGACCTCAAATATATATTTGTCCACAACTCAGTAACCACAAGTGCCAAACCTTTATATATGGTATGATGGGACACCTTATGACGCCACATATTGTACCTCATTAATTATGAGCATATATAATTTTGAGCAAGCCAATACAGATAGAGGTCTGATTTTTGGTATGTAGGGATAACTTAGCAATAAATTTTTTTTGACAAAATGTCATGTGACCTTGGTGACCTTTGACCTCAAATATACATATTTGTCCATAACTCAGTAACCACAAGTGCTACACCCTTCATATTTGGTATGATTGGACACCTTATGACGCCACATATTGTACCTCATAACTATTATGTGCATATCTAATTTTGAGCGAGCCAATAGAGCTAGAGGTCTGATTTTTGGTATGTAGGGATAACTTAGCAATAAAATGTCCCGTGACCTTGGTGACATTTGACCTCAAATATACATATTTGTCCACAACTCAGTAACCACAAGTGCTAAACCTTTCATTTATGGTATGATGGGACACCTTATGACGCCACATATTGTACCTCATTAATTATGCACATATCTAATTTTGAGCGAGCCAATAGAGATAGAGGTCTGATTTTTGGTATATAGGGATAACTTAGCAATACAATTTTTTTGACAAAATGTCATGTGACCTCAATGACCTTTGACCTTGAGTATACATATTTGTCCATAACTCAGTAACCCTAAAAGAGAGGGTTTATATTGGCCTTACTGATAACACCTTCAAGACGCGTTACAGTAATCACATGAAGTCGTTCCGCAATGAGAGATACAAAAACGACACCGAGTTATCAAAAAATGTATGGAACTTAAGAAATAAGGGAAGAGACTTGGACATTTCATGGTCAATCTTTGATAAAGCATTGAGCTACTCTAGCATGAACAAGCGATGTAATCTTTGTATATCAGAAAAGCTGCACATTATCAATGCTGACAAATCTACACTGTTAAACAAACGCTCTGAGTTTTGAATTCAAAATGTCGCCACCAAAACAAATATTATTTATCGAATTTTAACACTACCTACAAATAGAATGGCTCGTCCAAATCATATATGTAAGAGTGTCGAGCTAGAAATCCTTTCACTCTATCTGAGGATTGCAAGATGCATGAAACTTAAGTAATAGATTTCATTACTTTGTACTTGAAGAAATCTGTTTATATATATATATATATATATATATATATATATATATATATAATATATATATATATATATATATATATATATATATATATATATATATATATATATATATATATATATATATATATATATATATATATATATATATATATATATATCGCCAGGCCTTCATTACATTAAAAGACCACAATGACAACTTCATGAACTATCCAACATGTAGACTTATTAACCCGACCAAAAGCGAGATGGGCAAAGTAAGTGGGCAATTACTTGACACAATCAACAATGATATTAGATTACGTACGTGTGTGAACCAATGGAGGAATTCATCAGCTGTCATTGACTGGTTCAAGGGATACGAGGTAAATCAAAATGTAGATTCATTACATTTGACATTGCCAACTTCTATCCATCTACCTCAGAAGATCTCTTGCGTAAATCACTTGATTTTGCGAGAGAATATACTTCAATTTCTGATGAAGTGGTTGATATCATAATGCACTCGATCGAGAAAGACCCTCCTTTTTTTTTGACGACATAACACCCTGGATTAAAAGAGAGAATAAGGATTTATTCGATGTGGCGATGGGCAGCTTCGATGGTGCTGAATATGCGAGCTGGTGGGTCTGTATATACTTAACACACTCGCCAAAAAGTATGATAAGAATCATATCGGCTTATACCGGTATGACGGGCTTGGTGTACTCAAAAATATCACGGCAAGCAAGGCGGAAATGATCAGAAAGAAAATCACAAAGATATTTCTTGACATTGGCCTGAAAATCACGATCGAGACAAACCAGAAGATTACAAACTTCTTGGATGTGACATTTAATCTGAACGACGGCAAGTTCTACCCGTATCGTAAACCGAACGACCAAACAATGTATGTCCATAAGCAGTCTATCACCCGCCAACCATTATTAATCACATACCTGACGCAATAAGCAAACGCATCTCAACAATATCTAGTGATAAGGGCATCTTTGATAAATATAAAGGGCGATACAATACAGCGCTAAAGGCAAGCGGCTACACCGAACAAATTGAATTCACCAAGACCAGCCAATCAGCAAGGAGAAGCAATAACAGGAAGCGTCATATCACGTGGTTCAACCCCCCTTTCAGCAAGAAGGTGAAAACAAACATCGGCAGGAAATTTCTCCAACTTGTCGATAAATATTTTCCAAACGGGTCTAAACTTCACAAATCTTCAACAGAAACACAATTAAAGTGAGATATAGCTGTGTGAGGAATATGGCAAGTATAATCAAATCGCACAATAAGAGGGTAATCTCCGGAGAACAGCGTAAGGACCAACCAGCTGATTGCAATTGCAGGGTTAAGTCGGCATGCCCCTTGAAGGGTAACTGTCAAGTCAAAGGCATGGTGTACAAGGCCAACGTATCAACGGAGGACAACGGAGAGAGGGTTTATATCGGCCTCACTGATAACACCTTCAAGACGCGCTACACTAATCACATGAAGTCGTTCCGCAACGAGAGATACAAAAACGACACCGAGTTATCAAAATATGTATGGAACTTAAGAAATAAGGGACAAGACATTCACATTTCATGGTCAATCATTGATAAAGCTTTGAGCTACTCTAACATGAACAAGCGATGTAATCTTTGTATATCAGAAAAGCTACACATTATCAATGCTGACAAATCTACACTGTTAAACAAACGCTCTGAGTTGGTTTCGAAATGTCGCAACCAAAATAAATATTATTTATCAAATTTTAACACTACCTACAAATAGAATGGTTCGTCCCAATCATATATGTAAGAGTGTCGAGCTAGAAATCCTTTCACTCTATCTGAGGATTGATGCATGAAACTTAAGTAATAGATTTGATTACTTTGTACTTGAAGTAATCTGTTTATTTATAACGCTCTGCTTTTTGCATTGAACACTGTAATTTCTCCCGAGACATATGTATACTTCGATATATATATATATATATATATATATATATATATATATATATATATATATATATATATATAATATATATATATATATATATATATATATATATATATATATAGTGGTACTTTTGGCCATATATATATATATATATATATATATATATATATATATATATATATATATATATATATATATATATATATATATATATATGAATGAAACACACGCATTTCTAATGTAACACTTTGCAGTAAAAGGGGCTCGGACAACGCTATATAAAATATTTTTGCATCACTGTTTTGTCAACCATGATCTAGCTAACCGGCGTTACCGCGGCCCTCTCTCGAAAAATTGAACTCCTCGACACTCTTACTGCGTATTTCAATCGCCGACGACCTCGCACAAACCCTACGTTTAAATGCTCGTTTCTAAACAAAATATACATTTCACATAGCCTGATTTCCATGATTTCCTATATATTGCCACCCGCCGGTTTGATTATAAACGATACGTAAATACAGAGAGCATACAAAGGCCTTCGTCGCAATGCGGAAGTGCACATACGTGACCTTTTAAAATTTTCCCACACGACAGTCTCCGGGTGCGCGCGAACTCCATAAGTGCACACTGAAGTCGTGATCGTGCGGAAACAAGACCAGAAAGGGTAAGTTTTCTCTCCAAAATAGTAAAAGGTTTTAGATTTTGAAGTATCTGTATTATAATCCTTTGAAGTTAATTGTATTGTACTTTGAAATAGCTTAACTACGTGAAGAAACCGTTTTTCTTTCAGTGGCTGGTATACCAACAACTAGCTGTGAATACGCAGTGGTACTTTTGGCCATGGCCTATCGATCGATCTCACTCGGGTCAAGGGTCATCGCAACACACTGTAGCGATAACCCTTGACCCGAGCGCGATCGATACGCCTTGCATAGTACCGCTGCGTAATCACAGCTAACACATGTCTTTAGTAGACACAATCGCATGTAAAACA
Source organism: Ptychodera flava (assembly GCF_041260155.1). Lineage (NCBI taxonomy): Eukaryota > Metazoa > Hemichordata > Enteropneusta > Ptychoderidae > Ptychodera > Ptychodera flava. The sequence goes on from NC_091929.1 coordinate 7,636,281, forward strand.
TCAATTAAACATCGTAGAGTATACAACGTATTGTTTCAGCATATGAGAGTTTGGCTTTTTATTTTAATCAGTTGATGACAAGAAGAAGCAAATATTTTGTAACAGTATTGAAAAGAGGCTTCCCTTTTCCTTAACCTAATCAGCCCCTTGTCTTTCATAGAAAGTCTCATCTCGCCATATTACCTGTTGTTGCATTATTTTCAGTGTGTAAAAATGGACTTAACTGAAAATCGAACAGTTGTTACAGAAGAGGTAGCTGTCTTGAACAAGCTTGAGAACCCCAATGCATTTCTAATGTAGATTTAAACTTTCAAGGGTCAGTGACTGAATTTTGATAAGTTTCAGTAATTTTGTTCTGAATCAATCTAAGCTTTGGTAGCATGCTATGATCAACTAAATGTTGCCGGAGAATAAGCTTTCACAGACGTGTAGTCTCCCTTATCAGACGCAAGAGTGGAATGAAAAATTAAAGCTGAAAGCGACAGAAAATTCAGAGTAAAAATGTCCATTCTGAATTACTGAATTTTCTGAAATTTTCACTCTGAATTTTCTGTCACTTCCTGCTTCAATTTTTCATTCCCCCTTGCATCTGATGAAGAAGACTTCATGTCTTTTAAAGCTTATGCCCCTGTAACATTTAGTTGATCATAGCCTGCTTTCAAACCTAAGATTAGTTTGTATTGTTGCTCAACGCGTTTCTTGTTCTTAGCAACTGGTTTTTAGCTTCGCTGTCAACTAAATAAGTAGATGTGTAGCATTGTACTCAAATTTGTACATAACAAGGTTTTTCTTCAAAACAGCCTGTACGAATCCTTTAATATTTGGATTACAGGTTCCCAGGGATCACCCTAATCAGATATGTTTAAATTATGATGAAATATGCAAATGTATGTTTTTGAGGCTGATTTTGCTATTTTTTGGTGAAAATCTTCTTCTCTTTTACTGACGTCTTCGATATTTGGTAAACATGTTCCTAATAATGAACATAGTCAAATTTATGCTAATTGTGATGAAATATTGAAATTTTTATATTTCATGGCAATTTTTGTCATTTTTGGTCAAAAAGTCTTTAAAAAATCTTCTTCAAACTGCTAATTTAACAGCTTTGATATTAAGGACATAGATCTCTACTGATAGCCTTTTTCAGATTGTTCAAATTATGCAGAAATTTGCAACTTTGCATTTTTAAGACATTAAAGGCATTTCAGATATTTTTCAGATATTAGGGATTCCCAGAATGTGATATATTCAAGTTATGATGAAATCTACGTTTGCTTTTATTTTAAGGCCGATTTTTACCTATTTTGGTTAAAAAATTAATGGCAGGGTACACCAGAATTTGAAAGGTCTTTACGAATATGTTTTTAATTTCTGAGAAGTAGATTTTTGAAATGTCACCGATTTATTTCAGGGTTTATTTAAAGATATTACAAACAAACAAACCCTTTTGTTTATGAAGGACTTTGTTGGACAAGGAAATAGGTTTTACCCTGCCAAGGACCCACTTTCCCCACTTTCTGCATGTTGTGCCTTACTGTGACACTTTGACAACTTGACATGTTGTGTTTACTTTAGTGTGGACAACTATATACCATGTGCACTAGAGAAGCCTTGACTAACTTTTTTTCTTCAAAATTTACAATTGTCTTTACAAGAGGAAATGTCTTTAAGAAACCATCTTACAAAAATGGAGTATGCATTTCATACATATACGTGTTTTCAACACAATAAGTAAGCCAAATTGTGAGCTTTTTCAGATGATTTTTGTACGTTTTAAACAAGTATGAACATAAAACGTAATCCACAATATTTAAGTAAAACCTGTTTTGTCATTACTTTGTTCATATTTTTTAAAACGATCTACAGTGTTTATGGGGATTTTTTATTGCTTATGTTTTTGCTAGGAGGGTGTTAACACCGTTGGTAGTTTCCTCTGACAAACTTTACATACAAAGTGGCAATGTTTATTTGCCCATTTTACAGTAAATTATTGTATTTTACCGTATAAATGTTTTGTGTATTTTTAGAATAAAATAATTTTACTGAATATCAGTGGTCCTGTAGACAGCCCCTGAACGCCCAAAATAAAGGTGTTCAACAAGCACGCATCACATGTGTTTCTACCCTTTAACACACCTATCGTTGAATAGCGTCCATGCGTTCAAAAAGTGTTACAGCCCTTTGAACGCGTAAATGCGTTCAATGTTTTGAACACATTTCATGTGCAACGAGTGTTCTGATATGGAACACCATAGAATTCAATATAATGTCTGATGAAAACGTAGCGTTCAAAATCTGCACACGTGTGTTCGAAATTGAACGTTAGTTGATCACGTAGTGTTACATTTCTGAACGTCCAGACGCGTTCAAAAAGTGTTACAAAAGGCGTTTAATTGGTGTTCTATCCTTGAACACTTCACTTTACAATGTGGTTGAACTATACTCCAGTGAAATGATAGGGTGTTGTCGGTTATATTCTCTCTCTCTCTCTCTCTCTCTCTCTCTCTCTCTCTCTCTCCTTTTCAGAATTTTATATCATGGAGGAGAGGCAACAACACCTATTTGAATCTATAAGTACTTTCATTGATGTGATATTCTAAATGATTTCGGTAGCAGCTTTGTTGGTTTTTTTGGATTTTTCATCGGTGATGACGATTTTGTTGATTTGACATTGGCGGTAAATGACATGATGTGCAGGTCTTGAAGTGATATGGCCGATGACATCAGTTTGGCATTACATATTTGTTTTTTAGGCACGGATTTCACATGACAAATATAGACAGTATCGTCCTACACGTTTTGATCCAGGTGAATCAATAACACTGACACAAACATGCTCTTGAAATGGCGATTTAAAGGGAAAGTTCACCAAGGATAATTTTTACATATGTGGTAGCTCTGTGGTCATTTACCCAGGAAAAAACATTTTCACCATTTATAACTCGCGCAATATGGAAGGGACCATCTTCGGACGGGTATGGTCCTCACATTGTCCACTCACAGTAACACAATAGTAAACAGCAACACCAAATCTTACAATAGACAGTTTATTATAAGTGATTCATCGTTTATGCAAGGATACTCAGTAAAAACAAAAGTTATATAAATACGCACAGCCTTGTTTAAGCATGGGTGAATTGAAAATGCCATACCCATGGGAAAATGGTCCCTTCCATATCACATTATGCAAGCTCCAAGCTTGGCGCCTTTTTCCATGATTCAAATTACATGGCAACTTCCTGTACTATTTCTATCATTTTTTGTAAAAAATAGCGCGAGTTATAAATGGCAAAAATAGTTTATTTCCGGGGTAAGTGACCACAAAGCTAGCATATATGTAAAAATCATCCTTTGTGAACTTCCCCTTTTATAAAAATAAAGCCACATCGTCGGAAAAACCGATGCTCGCATGCCGTTTTTTCAGACGCATTTCATTCGGAATAATTATTGCCCAAAAAAGGTGCTCTCTTGCCATGGCCAGGCCGAAGAAATACCGTTACCGAAAATCTTTTCACAACTTTAAGCTTCCGAAGATGTCGTAATCATCAACAAATAACTCAAAAGTGGGTATAAATTGAAGGGCTAAATCATGGTAAATGACATGAGTGTTAAACCATTGACATATACCCGTGCTCAATTAGAAGATGGGACATTTAGGTAAGTAAACACTGTGCTTCAAAAATGTTCACAGCTTTCATTAGTTCAGAAAGTGCGACGCCATCATACTCCAGAAATTGACAGCGAAGGAAACGTGGAGCAATTTGAGATCACTCTTTGAAAGGATACTTGCACAATTTACTCATAGTTGTACCGTTCATGAATGAAATGTTAAAATTTGGTCACCATATTTTTCACCATATTTTCAATAGCTTTGAAAATTACCTGGTTTTTGCATATCCTTCATGCAATGATGCTGGCATCGAGGGTGAAAGCACAAGCTACAAGCACAAGCCTATGGAACAATGCAACAATTACAGTTTGCTGGCCAACGAGGGAAGTGAAATTTGGAACTTTACAGAAAAAACACTGGGAATATATGTAAGCTATGTCTCAAAGAGTTAGTGTTGCTAGACCACATTATCATATGTATGTATGTGTATATATATATATATATATATATATATATATATATATTATATATATATATATATATATATATATTATATATATATATATATATATATATATATATATATATATATAATTATTGAGAAATGTACACCCTTTTATTCTGGATTTTGAAGGAACCATGGGAGCTACGGTTTTATATTGAGTACTTAAAAATGGGTCAATGCCAATGTGCGCAATGTCCTGGATTCCAAGAAGTGCAATGTAAGGTTGACATCATCAAGGAAAGTGGTCAGTGTATGTAGGGGTATTAAGATGTACTTGATTGGCAGATCATAAAGGGGACGGGGAACATGTAGGCGCATGTATGTGGGAAAGCGGATGGCTGGTCTTAAGGTAGATCGTACCTCGGGGACAGATATTCGGACTCTCAAACTTTTACAATTCTTTTCTGATCTACCACTTGTGGGGGTTCATTTTAAAGCTCTTGGAGAAAGAAAAAATTTTACCGTCTTAGTTTTACGAAAATCCAAATTTAATTTTTTCCTATAGAGTTAACACAGGGATGGCGGCCATTTTGAATTTCAAAACTCGCAAAATGTTGGGTAATTTGTTTCGCTAGTACAAAAATTCCCACGGTGACCCCTGATTTTTATTGTTGATTTGGCAAGAGAATGATTGAAAGTTTCGTTCAGGAAAGTTTGAGCAAAAGTTTAAGTCCTTCACCATGGAGGCGCATACTACTTTAAATTTCACGTGGCGGACACAAGATCCTAGATGCAAAGTAGTTCTGGGCGCTTACGGACTTCCGGACCACAACATTTCAATAAGATTAAAAATCCGGTGTTTAAACGGAGCAGTAGTACGTTGCATTACAAATTTACATTATATTGTATGATTTGATCATAAGATTTCATTGGAAAGCACCACAATGAAGATTAATGCCCATCACATTTTCTTAACAGAATCAAGAGAGACCAGATTCTGAAGACTGTCCTTACAGTCTTTCAAATCTTTTCCTACCAACCATGAAACCCAGGAGAATCAGTATGTCGGTGAGTGTGACATTGTGATATCATACGATTTCCCATATTTAGTTCTAATTATGGAAGCAAGTATGCCTCATAGTGAACTCTAGTAACTCTGTATCTCCGGATTATGTCATATGTTACCGGGGTCAGAGTTCAAAGGGTTAACATTTTCGGACTTTTGCCGGATGTTTGTCGCTAGTATTCCCTAGTTCAAGTGTTCTACCTTGTAAGATGTAAGTGATTGGTCTCCACAGTACTTACCAATAGATTCCACATGCGTGTTTGGCTGTATTACCTCTCGATGGAAATCTCATGAAAATAAACTTACGGATGCAGCGATATACAACGACAAAGTTAATTTCGATAATGTCAAGTCATTTAAAGAAAACTAATATCCAGTAATTCCTGAATCACGGCAAAAAAGGGGAAAGGCTACGTCTTAGCACATACAAGGAGAAATTGTCTGTGGTCGTAGTGACAAAAATGTCGGCCATTGACATACGTGATCGGAGACGGAGCTTGGCACATACGTACTGAATTCTTCCATCATGATGAAAGTAGCTTACGCCAGACAATAGGAAGCTGACAGCTTACATCCTGTGATGATCACGTACAGTTGTTCTTTTAGTCAGATATCATTTCATTTTTTTGCCCTGCTAGCTTTACAAAAAGGAAATGAAAATTAAGCCGTAATCTTCCCCCAAAAAAACCAGTATAGTTTCGGTACAATGTATCACGGAAAGCGAGAAGTCTTGTATCGAATGTCTGCTTAACAGCACGAAAACAATTTCCCAATTAACGAAAACCACACTTTTTTCAAATATTTCCACTTAAATAACTGGTTATAAAATTCAGTTCTGCTGTACTTGATAATTTCACCATGAATTTCTGATTTGATCAAAAGTGGTTGAACTTTCTTGATAGTTTAAGATATTTTTATGGAAATAACTAAATTTAATATATAATATATCCTTTAATATGATTTTCCATGGAAATATGTGCAAATATGCAAGCAACAGCATTTCGTTATTTTCAAGTCAAATTACACACCCACCCTTGCAAGAATTTCCTGCAACTCTGAGCCATGTCCGTTGCAAGAAATTTCTTGCATGGATGGTGTGTCAATTGCAGAAATTTCTTGCATGGGTGGGTGTGCCATCGCAAGAAATTTCTTGCAAAGGACACACCTATCCTATGCAAAAAATTTCTTACAAGGGACACACCCATCGATGCAAGAAATTTCTAGCAAAGGACACACCTATCCATGCAAGAAATTTCTTACAAGGGACACACCCACCCATGCAAGAAATTTCTAGCAAGGGACACACCCACCCATGCAAGAATTTTCTTACAAGGGACACATCCACCCATGCAAGAAATTTCGTGCAAGGGACACACCCACCCATGCAAGAAATTTCTTACAAGGGACACATCCACCCATGCAAGAAATTTCTAGCAAGGGACACACCCACCCATGCAAGAAATTTCTTACAAGGGACACACCCACTCATGCAAGAAATTTCTTGCAAGGAACACACCCATCAATGCAAGAAATTTCTTGCAGGGGACACACCCACCCATGCAAGAAATTTCTAGCAAGGGCACACCCACCCATGTACGAAATTTCTTACAAGGGACACACCCACCCATGCAAGAATTTCTTGCAAGGAACACACCCATCTATGCAAGAAATTTCTTACAAGGGACACACCCACTCATGCAAGAAATTTCTTGCAAGGAACACACCCATCAATGCAAGAAATTTCTTGCAGGGGACACACCCACCCATGCAAGAAATTTCTAGCAAGGGACACACCCACCCATGTACGAAATTTCTTACAAGGGACACACCCACCCATGCAAGAAATTTCTTGCAAGGAACACACCCATCTATGCAAGAAATTTCTTGCAGGGGACACACCCATCCATGCAAGAAATTTCCTGCAAGAGACACACCCACCTGTGCAAGAAATTTCTTGCAAGGGACACACCCATCCATGCAAGAAATTTCTTGCAAAGGACACACCTATCCATGCAAGAAATTTCTTGCAAGGGACACACCCACCCATTCAGGAAGTTTCTTGCATGGATGGGTATGTCCCTTCCATAGCAGGAAATGTTTTGTCCATGTCTGAAGGCAAAAGCGGTTTTCCTAATTGTACGTTCACTTCATATTCACGAACTGTGAAGAATATTAATAAAGTACAAACATCAATCAAATTGTTAGTATACAGAGTAATTAACAGAAGTGACACAAACATGTATTTGTTAACAGCAATTATTTCAAATGTTTATTCATAAAAATTTACTGAAGTTTAAAAATACCGTCAATATTATTCACAAAAATTACGTGTCTAAAATTGTAACAATAACAGTGTGTCACTCTCATTTTTAAGATGGGTTGAAATACTATATCTGTACCTTGAAAGCTTCATATGCACATATTTAATGAGTAAACTAAAAAATACCGCAATTATACGGTGTCGCTCACATTTTATCAGAACTGGTACATACCAAAGATCAACCAGAAAAATAAGAATGACAAAAGCAAGTAAGGACTGCAACTTAGGTACTGGAGGTCATCTTTAGGAACATGCATATCAACTTCTATAGCAATAGGACAAGCAGATCCTACATACATAAGCAAATGTTAAGAAAAAATTAGCCAGAGCAGCTTGACAAAAGAAAAGGTGGAGAGGGGGGGGAAAAAGAGTAGGAAAAAATATAAAAGGGATCTTTTAAAAGGAATGCTACCTCATCAATCTTCTATCCCCTACCCCCTCCTGTATATCAAATGTTCCACCCCTTGGTTGACCATGTTTACATAAGACCAGCTGGCAGTATATTTACAACTTTGGGGATGTTTTAATTAATGCTATGAGTGCTATTATTCAAATGTAAACAGCACTTAAATCAGTTACAGATAGTGAAATTCCTTCCACTGTGGGGGATTATGACATCTAGAATTATCCTGGATCCAAATTTCTCATCAGTTCTTAAGTTTCTTACATGCAAAAGTTGCAAAAATTGGTTCGCAATGAAAAAATTTACCTCAGCTCTGTTTTCAGGATCAAATTTTACTACAAATTGATATTAAACATGACAAAATTATGTTCACAGCCTTCGAAACTGTCTCACAACAAATCCTTGGTTGGTGTAGGTCATTTAAGGTCACAAAAGAAAATTACCTAAAATATAAATATTTGGGGGTTTCCCAACACTTTGAGCAGAAAATTTATCTAATAACATCCCTCGTGACTTTTGTACCAAATTACAAAGCTATCAGACAAGTAATTTTGAGAACAAGTTTTCTTGACCAAATATGACAAAATTGTCTTAAAAATACAAATTGGTATATTTCAGGACAATTTCCATATATCTTACTATTGTCATCCCTGGACATCTGTACACCAAATGTAAAAGCCGTCTGTCCAGGGGCTTTAAAATGAAAATATTTTTTACGATTTTTTGACCAAAAATAACAAAAATTGCCCCAAAACAGTAATATTTCCAATTTTGTCGTAATTTCAACAATAAGAAGGGTAACACCCTTGCAAACATCCAATCCAAATTTGAGAGCAATTGGGCTAGCGGTTTCAGAGAAGAAGAAATTTTACTTAAAATGAGAAAAATAACCAAAAAATTCAGCAACAAGTCATCGTTGATGACACAGTCCCCACTTGTTAATGGGTGCTTTGATTACAGGTCCTCAGAGAGGATAGAGTCCTCTTCATTAGGTCTGTGATAAAAATACTTTTGAATAAATTCGCTTGATACATGTCTGAGTTGTAGTTCAGGAGATGAAAAAATCGTAATAAAATGGCCACATGGTGGCCATATTGGATCATATCACAAAACAAATTGATGTGTATAGCTATGACATTGGTCAATGTCCTTGTACCAACTTTGAATAAAATCTGTAGAAACATGCCTGAGTTATGGCTCTGTACATGAAAAAATCGTAATAAAATGGCCGCCTGGCGGCCATATTGGATCGTATCACAAAACAAATTGACGTGCATCTGTATGACATAGGTCAATGTCCTTGTACCAATTTTGAATGAAATTGGTTGAGATATGCCTGAGTTATGGCTCTGTACATGAAACAATCGTAACAAAATGGCCGCCTGGCGGCCATATTGGATCGTATCACAAAACAAATTGATGTGCATAGCTATGACATTGGTCAATATCCTTGTACCAACTTTGAATAAAATCTGTAGAAACATGCCTGAGTTATGGCTCTGTACATGAAAAAATCGTAATAAAATGGCCGCCTGGCAGCCATATTGGATCGTATCACAAAACAAATTGATGTGCATATGTATGACATAGGTCAATGTCCTTGTACCAATTTTGAATGAAATTGGTTGAGATATGCCTGAGTTATGGCTCTGTACATGAAAAACTCGTAAAAAATGGCCGCACGGCGGCCATATTGGATCGTATCACAACAGAATCGACGTGCATATCTATGACACTGGTCAATGTCCTTGTACCAACTTTGAATAAAATCAGTTGAAACATGCCTGAATTATGGCTCTGTACATGAAAAAATCGTAATAAAATGGCCGCCTGGCAGCCATATTGGATCGTATCACAAAACAAATCAACGTGCATCTGTATGACATATGAAGTAATCCTTGTACCAAGTTTGAATGAAATCGCTTCAGGCATCTCTGAGATATCTGCGTGAACGGACGGACGGACGGACGCACACACGCACGGACATGACCAAACCTATAAGTCCCCCCGGACGGTGTCCGTGGGGACTAAAAATATAAAATTCAAGATATCTTCACGATATTCATCAAACTGATTTGGATCAACCTTAGTAACCTGTATACCAAATATTGAAGCTATCAGATTAGTTATTCTTGAATAAAAAAATTTGACCAAAAATTCGGAAAATTGCCCCAAAATTACAAATATAAAAATTTCAATTCAATTTGTATACACTTGACTGATGTCATCCTGAGGAACATGTATACCAACTTTCAGAGCAATCAGATGAGTGGTTTCAGAGTTCAAAATTTTTTGACTAAAACTGAAAAAATTACCTGAAAAATAGAAACATGCAAATTTCATCCTAAATTTTACACATCTGCTTTAGAATACCTAAAGGAACGTGCACAACAAGTTTCAACCCTATCTGACCAACGGTTTCCAGTTGATTTGGTTTGACTACCACCAAAGTAGAAGTAAATTTTATGTGCAGTCATCAGAGTCTGACCTGTAAAATAAAACACAAACACATTTGTTAAATAATGAGTTACAATGTAACAGCACTAGCCAGTAGGTTTGATTTTGGCACTGAGTGGATAATTGAATTTTTTTTATGGAAAGGCGTCTTGAAGGGGGGAGGTTACCCAGCAATCTTTGGTTCATCAATTGCTTGGAAATCTCCTCTCTCAAACTTGCATGATTTTCAAAAAAATTTCATATGTTAATTGACAATGAGAGTATCCTACAAAGTATGTTTTCAAAATTTACATTAGTAGTCTACAGTTGTCTCTACACATGTGAGCTACGTCTGGCTTGGCTGGGGAATCTCTGATTGTACAAATCAGAATGAATCATGGGATATTTCTAGTACTGTGGACTGCATAACACCAGACACCGAGCACAAAGGTCTTCTTTTCTGACAGCAGTTTCAGTGTAGCTCAAATTAGAAATATTGGCTGCTATGTCAAATAATCCTCAAATACAGCTAATGTATTCCGTTTTACAGAATATCATCCAACTTTTGAAGACAGTTTTGCATTCATGTCAATAAGTCATATTATACCTAACATTTTACTTTATCATTCCTTTGCAACAGATTTGGTCTGTAAAATTCAAGTGCATAATTATGTGTTCTCACTGACGGCAGCCATATTTGGCTTACAAGTCAAAAAGTATTTTGTTGTCAAAACCCAAATTGTGTGTTCTTTACCAACATTTGAAATTTTCTGTGGCCACACTTTTTGAAGAACTTTGGCTTCAGTTACCTTTGATCTGAAATCATGTTAAAACAAACTGTAAAAGGAAAGAGCTAAGCTTATTCACTCTGTATGGCCTATGTATGATCCAAATCGACTTTATCACTGTTTATAATCTGTGTTATGGTCATAATAGACTTAAATTAGAACGCACTTCAGGGACAGATATTTTGACTCTCGAAATTTTACATTTCTATTCTGATCCACCACTTGTGATTTTAAATCTCGTGGTGAAAGAAAAAATATATTCATTTTTTTCCATACGTATGGCGGCCATTTTGAATTTTAAAAATCGGTAAATCTTGGGTTATTTGTGATATATAGATAGATAGATTTATTGTATTTCTAGGCCTCCGGCCCCTATACAAAGGAGTTACATTCCAGATGAAATAATTACAAATGAACATTTTCAAATAATTATGGGAAAAAAACCCGCCAATATGCCAGGAACAAAACAAGAATAATTAACATAACATATCACTTCTTTACGTAAATGAAAAGCCTTATGTGTATATCTGACGTAATAATTCTTTATCAGATGTGCGTAAAAGGCGATAAAATTTACAAAGATTAGGATGTATAATAACGTCACTGGGAAGATATCTTATTCGTAAATCTGTGTAAGCAGGGCATTCAAATAAAAATGGTATTCATCTTCAACCTTGTTTGATTTACAAATTTTACAAAATCTGACACTACATTGAGTACCACTTCGTCTGCCTTCTTCAACGTTAATGGCAGACACGCACAACGAAAACATGCAAAAATTTGGCGGAATTTGAAATTACAATTCATAAACAAATATTTTTCAGGTTCTAAAGCACTCTTAAAACAAGTATACGAACGCATTTTTTGTTTTCTATTCAAATTTGCCCACCATTGCTGTTTAGCAACATCTTGGACTCTAGTAAAAAATTCATACAAAAACCTTTCCTTGTTACCCACTTCCTGGGCTAGCCATACGTAACCAAAACCGTATGAATACAAAATATGTTTTATTGAAGTTGCCCAGTTCTGCTTGCCAAGAGAATTTAAATTATAAAGCATGACGTAAGCTTGGCGTGGCAACCTAGTTGGTGGCAGTTCAGTTAACTTAAGCCAAAATTTCACACAGCGTTGCAGAGTTCTGACAAAAATGGGTAATCTACCACATTCTCCAAGGACAGCTTCATTCGTTGCACTGGAAGGCAGACCCAAAAATATCCTACACCATTTACGTTGTACCTTCTCAGCTTTGTCATAATATTGATACCCCCATATTTCTGACCCATACATTAAAATGGGGAGAATCATTGAATCAAATAACTGAAAATGAATTTTAAAAGGAAAACCATTCAACTTTTTGGAAGAAGCATATAATGCAGTTAACGCTTTGTTGGCTTGGTCAGCAAGTGTCGATACTGCTTTCCCCCAAGTATTTCTAGATGAAAGTAACAAACCCAGATACTTATAATAACTTACAACATCTAGCATTTGACCGTTTAAAAACCACTTTTCAGAACGTGCTCTATGGCCACCTCTGCGGAAAACCATAACTTTGGTCTTATCAATGTTTACTTTCATTTCCCATTTTTTACAGAAAAGACTTAAAACATCAATTAACTTTTGTAGATTTACAACACTGTCTGCAAAAATGGCAACATCGTCAGCAAATAACAGAGCAAATAAATTATAAATGTCTTGTGTTAACTGAATCCCCAAATTACCAGAATTTACTAGCATGTCGTTCAGTTCTTCAATAAAAAAGGTAAAAAGTATTGGCTCAGCATACAGCCTTGCCTAACCCCTACAGGACAATCAAAATATTGTGATACATAAGACCTGATTTAACACAAGACTTGACATTTGAATACATAGAATGTAAGATATACAACATTTTACCTGATACACCAAGAAGTGACAATTTATACAATAGCAAGAATGATTCACTCTATCCAAAAGCCTTTGAAAAATCTACAAAAAGGCAATAAAATTTTCCACCAGGTCTACCAAGGTATTTTTGGGTAATCGCATGTAGAACAAAAATGTTATCGACAGTGCTGTGGTTCTTACGAAAGCCTGCCTGACAGTCAGACCTTATGTTATTGGACTCTGCCCAGATAGATAATCTTTCGTTTAAAATTGATGTAAAAATTTTTCCAAAAACATTAAGCAGTGAGATTCCTCTGTAATTGTTAACTTCGTTTTTATTCCCTTTTTGAAAAGAGGGATAATGACACCTATAGCCCAGTCCGCAGGAAAATCTCCTGAGTCAAAGATACTATTAAATAAAATGAGAAGGAAAGGAGTAATAACAGCGGATGAAAATTTGAAAAAATTCACCCGGGATTCCGTCAACTCCTGGAGATTTAGCAGATTTTAATCTTTTTAAACTTAACAGTATTTCATCTTCTGTAATACATTTATTTAGTTCTCCGTCCTCGGCTTGCATTTGAGAAGGCGATGAAACTAAATTACTTATAGCATCTTCGACAGTTTCACGAAAAGACTGGTCACTTACATCAGTGTCACTACATTGTACATAAAGGTTTTTAAAATAATCATACCATTCATTTAAACTGATGACATTTGAAGTATGGCTTTTACGGTTCATACATGTCTTCAAAATCTGCCATATGTCTGAAGAACCACCCTCCTTGAAAGCTTGTAACAGTTTCTCCTTAATGGCATCTTGATAGTTTGTTTTTTTAACTCTACAAGTCGCTTTAAAAACTTTCTTTGCTGTCAAATACTCTTTAAGTGAAGAATATGAGCTTGTTTTCCGAAAGTCTTTCAACTTATCGTACATAATTCTTTTTTTGAAATAACATGAATCGTCAAACCAACCTTGTATTTTACGACTATTTCTGTTACAATCTGAAACTTTCATACCTTCACCTGCAAACTGCAAAGCACTGGTAATTTACGAATAGCTGTATTTACATCAGCTAAGCTGGCAATAGCATCTTTGAAAGAATTTGATGTTTCAACAGAAGTGACATTTTCAAAAAACGTAGATTTACTATTTTCTGACCAACGGTAACGAACAAGCTTTGCGCATTGGCCATCACCACTTGTTGTAGAGACAATGTCATGCGTGGTACTTGACAGTAAATTACAAGATAATGCAAAATGGTCAGATTCAGTACGAGGTATAATGTCAAAGTCGTTCACACACTCAAATAAATCGGCAGACATGATCATGTAATCCACAACGCTGGCTCCCAAGGCTGTTGCACAAGTAAAATTCCCAACACTATCACTGCCAGCCCTGCCATTCAAAAAATGTATGTCCATTCCTTTACATAAATCAATCAATACTTTGCCAGCAGGTGTAACCATGTCATCCTTTGACCGACGTGGACTGTCAAAAACACTTGGGACATAATTTACATTTTCCAATACCGGAATGTGTGCTACTGAATCGTCGGTTATATAATCGTCAATCTACCTGTTCTGGCGTTGAAATCTCCTGCCAAAATAATATTATTACTGTCACACACATTAACCAGATAATCATCTAGTTTAACTATATTTCTAAAGAGTTGTCAGGACGTAAATAGCAACAACAAAAAGTAACATTTTTATCAGAAGAAAACAAAGAATTTTCAAACTGTAGGAAAACACAATTTTCTATAATGTCAGTTTTACAACTTATAATTTTGTTGAAAATCCACTTTTTGACATAAACCGCAACACCGCCGCTGGGACGCCCTTTTTTTGAGCGTTTGACAGCAGGATATAAGAATACTTTATAATCAGAAAGAAAATTTACTTTATCGTCTTTTACACAAAATGTCTCTAGTAAGCAAACAATATCATATTTCGCACACAAGGAAGAAAATTCTGGATTACCAATATTCCTTTTAAGTCCTCTGATGTTCCATACCAACAGAGAAAGTGACCTGACATCTCTACAGTATGGGCCTTGACCACATCCCTATTCAGTGCTTTCACCTCGAAAGTTGTACGTACGTTCCGATATCTTCCCAGACTCTTCGTTGACACGAAACACGCGTTTACAGTGCGCTTCCTTTACGACAAGTTTGTCATATTGTAGATAAGCTTTCACGTCTTTATTAGCTTTGACAAGAGAACGGCGGAGATCTGATAGCTTGCCACGTATGTCACGTATTCTTTTGTATAGTCTTCACTGATAGAAATGTCCGTGTGCTTCAACTTGTAAGCCTTGCGAAGAGCCTTTTCCTTGTCTTTGTAATTTCTGAACATGGCAACGACAGGTTTTGACCCGCGAACAGATGGTGCGTTTGGAATTCTATGCACGCTTTAGGACTCCACGATGTCTTCCATCCCAAGATTATCATGAATAATTCGCTTACTTGTTCTTCTGATTCGGCCCACGTTTCACTGTCCCCATTCTGTGACACACCAAAAAACACCAAATTGTTTCGCCGACTTCTGTTTTCTTGATCATCTTTCTCCTTCCTTATTTCGTTAATTGACTTTTTCATTTCATCAAGCGTTGTTTTCTACCAGGTCGTAGGACTTGCTGTGAATCTGAGTCAACAGAAACACTTGACTTTCTTTCAAACAATCTATTTCAGATTTTAACTTTTCAATTTCATTCAATTTCTCCGACTCTTCTTTCATTTGCTCTTTGATATCATTAATATCTTCTTCAACATTGTCAATCCTGGTTTAAAGTAGTGCGAAGTTAGTGTTCATGGCTTTCGTATAGCTATTATGGTGTCTAATTTTCATGTAAAGCAGTAATATCTTCTTTGGTTATTGCTTCTGAATCGGCACTTCTCAACTTTGGTGGACCGGGATTCCGTTCAATGTTACCAGAAATGACCAGTAAACCAAACAAGCACAACTTGACAGCGAGTGCCATATGCCACATTGGTATGCACAGAGTCGCCATCTTTGGCAGTTTGCTTTGCCTCAATGGGTTGCCACCAGCAAAACATCCAATTCTACGCCTAAATGTTCGAAATCCGTTCCCATTTTTCAAAATCACGTCTATATACCTTACCAAAATTTGCTTGCAAAACTTCTCTAGGCTGTAGTACCAGACACCCATCGAAAATTCGTCGAAAATAGCGGATCTCAGATATTGAACATGCTGCTACGTGTCTGCTTACGTAACTCCTGGGTTATTTGTGTCTCTAGTACCAAAATTTGCACTGTGACTCCAAATTTTTATTCTTAATTTTGAAAGAGTATCGTTGAAAGATTCGTAGGAAAAACCAGCAAAAGTTCAAGTCTTTTACTTTCAAGACGCATGTGACCTTAATCACCGTCGATTTAGACCCTACACAAGCCATACACAGGCTGTGTATGGCTTGTGTAGGGTTCAAATCTACTTTATCACCATGTATGGCCTGTGTAGGGTCATAATGTACTTAATGACAGTGTATGATCCGTGTAGGGTCATAATCTACTTTATTGTGTAATGTCACAATCACAACCCTCGTCTTCTTTTCGTGTGCAGGAAGAAGAATTGATGCACTACCATCAAAGGAGTCTGTGTAGATATAAAGCACTCTTTGAAAAGCTGGCGGATGAAGAAAAAATGTTTGCAGAAACACCCAGTTTCCAAGGAGACTTCCAGGACATATTATCGCGCCGCGACAGAGTAGTTACCAAAATAAATTCCATTGTAAGTACGTCACCTAGCCCCAAATGCCATCGTAGGAATGCAAACCAGGAAGAGTGAGTGTCTGGTAAAGTGTGATATTATGAAATTGAAACAAAACAGAGAAAGGGGAAAACGATTTCTAAAAGGGACCTCCGTTTGGAAAGGGTTCTTACATTCTTACACATGCCGAATGGATTACTCAAAAATTACGTAAAAACGAAAACCCTTCATAGTTCTTCGTTTAACATTTTTAAATTTTCAAGTATTTTCACCAAATCCTACACCAAGAAAACTTTTCCTTTTCACAGCTACGTAAGGATAACTGCACAAGTGCTGCCCCCTTGCACTGGGACAAGATTCAAGATTCCGGCAAAAGGCACTTCAGACAGAGGAAGATATTGCAACAATTCGTCGCCTACTCAGTTTCCATACCAAACGACGCCCTTCATATTGGAAGTAGAGATCATGGATGCCCAAAGAACTGATTTTAGGCACACACTTGCCATATAAGTTTGATCTTGGAATTAGGAGCAGATATCGATCTTTTCGAACTCGAGAAAAAAAACCGAATGTATCATAGTGCAACTATGAATCTGATATTGTTCGACCGTTTCCGATTTGGGGCCAATGTGCTCTGAAGGTTTATTGTCGTTAATAATACAAGCAACAAGCTCACTGAGTCTAGAGGCGTTCCTACCTTCAAGCTTAAAGGATATGAGTGCCAATGACGAATGTTGGATCTTCGCATCTTGAAATTCGATCGGCCATCGAAGTGCGAACGCCTCCGAAAACATAACTAGGCTTTGTCGATTTCGAGAAATCAGCCAATGAGAGATATGTCATATAAATATATATAGATGGTAGCGTAGGTAGCAAGACAACATGTGTAAAACTGGAACAAAAAGTTCACAAAATACAAAGCCCTGCAAAAATAAAATCACTTTAAAACTTCAGTGCAATCTGTTCATGCTACTATAATTTTAATATCTACTTTTTTCATGAATTTAAACTGAGGTCAATTTGTAGAGAACTAGTAAGTGCACAATATTTATTTACTTATTTATTTATCTATTTAACAATGACTTCAAAGGTTGTGACATTTTACGGAGAACTGTGTGTAAAGACACAAACACAAGAGACAATACTGCAATACCGTTTAAAAACCAAATACGAGGAAATATACGTACAGACATTATATATATTACACGTTCCACTATTTCTTTTTCGAATGTTAAATCTTGTCCAACCTCCCCAAAGCATGTTGAGAAACCCATGCCAAAAAGTGTTGTCATATCAAACCCAAACCCTGGCTTCCAGTTACATACAGAATCGCCTTTGAAAAACTCCTTAAGATCGATAACTTATAAAGTGCTACATAATTTGACTTTATCATACATTGCGGACTTAATCTCACAAAGTAATACCAGCTGACCTCTTTTTTCCAGCAATAAGCGATTATTCAGTATACTTTAGACCAGACTTAAATCATACAAGCTGAATAGTGCATGGATGTTTCAAAATTCTCAGGGGTGTAGATCGTTATCTTGCAATTGGCGCAAAAATATTCTTTGAAAAGACCATCATTTACATGTATGACTCTAAATTACAAACGTGTTAAAACATAAGTCATTCATAATCTGTTTCTGTTACATACAATAGTTTTTGTCAATACAAAATCACCTGAGTAATAATGCTTTATACAGTTTTGAACCTTATGATGTAATTCGTCTTTTTCTCTAAATTATTAATTAAGAAATGTTATTTATCAACAGTATGGTATACTTATTATAATTAACAAATGTTATTTATCAACAGTATGGTATACTTATCATAATTAAGAAATGTTATTTATCAACAATATTGTATACTTATCATAATAAATAGTTGCTGAACACAAATGGAGCTTTTGAGAGTATTGTCTTTATGTCATGTCTGTCCCAACCAACATCGTCAGCAAAGAAAATATTGTGATCGCAACATCTTATAATGTTGTAATATGTGCTCATGTTCCTTACCAATCATACAGGAAAATATTTTCTTTACGTTTTCCACGACATATTAATAACGAAGACTGTCAGTTTATGAAAAAATATTTCATTATTACTCCGAATAAAATTCAAATTCGTCCTCCGTGCATGGGGGCAGGCGATAATATAACAAAGAATGTCTAGTACCACTATAACAGAATGTTACAAAAGTTGTGGTATAAAAAGCAAGCAGGCACACAACAGAAAAAATAATGTCAACCGTAAGTGCCATAAGGTAAATGATTATGACTTTCGTTTGATTTCATTAAATGAAAGCTGAAGAGTGATCCTTCGACCTTTGGTTAGTCAAAGTTTGGCGTATAAAGGGGTGGGGGCCAATCTTGTGATAATGAAATGTGAAAGAGTGCGACAGTCGCAGAGGAGTTGTTTCAGTGCTAGCATTCTTTAAAAATCCAACTTATTGTAAGATTACCGTCACGCATGGTTTTTTCCCCTTTATTTAGCGTCACATACAATGAAAACAAACTGGAAAGTTTTGAAACAGCTACAACCTTAATAGTAATTCGTTTTATTTTGTTACTTTGTATAAAATACAGCACATAAAATGACCAGACACAACATCACAGTGCAGTTCAACATGAGGTCATTGCCATGGTTACCGACATTACAATAGTCTGTATCACAGCAACTCGTACTGGTTTTCGTTTCTGTAAAGTAAAACACAAAGGTGTGATGTAGGTCATTTCCCCACACTCATCATGACTGAGTTCAATTAGTCTAGAACATTCAAGGTCACTACCCTTAATGACCTCACAACCTTGAATTCAATTAGTCATGTTTGGAATGTTCTGGAAATTCAGTTAGCTGTGTAAGAGAGATAATTTTAGAACAGTAATTAGCATGTCAATAAAAGTTCTAGATTGTTCGTATATGCCTTTATGTAAGCACATGTGTATAAAAGGGACGTGCACAGCTTCCAGTCAGACTTTTGGGATCGTGTCTCTTGTGTGTTACTACAAGTGTTCGAAACTCCAGCAGTAGTCATTCTCAAGACTTTTCAAGACCTTCACTGCCAACGCTGGATTTATACTGTGGACTTTGTGCAACTTCAAGCCTGCAAGCCAAAGGACTGCCCATTCATCGGACTGAGACTGGAGCTTTGCCGTCCCAGCTGAGATAAGTAGTCTGTACACTTTTAAAGCTTGTACTCTATCCCTGACTTAGCAATTAGATTTATTTTCGAAATAAATTTTGTTTAAACGTTTACTGCTGAGTTCACCCTTTTGTTCGTTTTCTCTGCACGTAACAAAATTGGGGGCTCGTCCGGGATTTGAACATTTTGAGCCGTTTGACAACATTTTGCCAGCCTTTTCAAAACTACTGTATACTGTCAACTCAGCGAAATTTAATCATGGCGGAATTTAAACCAGAGGACATGGATGACCTTGATCAGGACACATTTGATTCCCTCAGAAAAGACGACCTCATAACACTGGCCAATTTCCTTAAAGTAGAATTCAAAAGATCTATGCGCAAGAGGGAAATACAGTACCGTATTGCCAAACATCTAGTTGATTTAGGCCAATTTGAGGAATCCACCCTGAAAGATTATGAGCCCGAGTCTGCCTTTGAACTAAGAAAATTAGAAATACAGGCAGATTTGGAGCTTAAAAAATTGGCATTAGAAAAAGAAAAAATACAAATGCAGTTAGAAATGGAAGAAAGAAAAAGAGAGAAAGAAAGGGAGGAAAAAGAAAAGGAAAGAGAATTAGCAGAACGCCGACTACAGTTAGAAATGAGATGTTTAGAGCTTGGACAGTCAGGAAAATACTTCCCTTCAGACGGTTTTGACATCACTAAGCATTTCAGGTTAGTTCCCCCTTTCCAAGAAAAGGATGTTGATAAATATTTCCTTCATTTTGAGAAAATTGCTCAGAGTCTGAATTGGCCTAAGGAGTCCTGGTCTATGCTTTTGCAGAGTGCTTTGATGGGTAAAGCCAGAGAAATTTATATTCAGTTGTCAGTAGAGCAGGCTTCAAATTATGATTCTGTGAAGGAATTAATAATCAAGGGCTATGAGTTGGTGCCTGAAGCTTACCGTCAGAAATTTAGGGATTGCGAGAAGGTGAAGGATCAAACTTATGTTGAATTCGCTCGGACAAAAGAACAACTGTTCGACCGTTGGTGTTCTTCGGAAAAGATCAGTCAGAATTATGACAAATTACGACAGCTTGTTTTGATTTAGGAATTTAAAAGGTGCATCCGGAGTGACATCAAGACGTTTATCAATGAACAAAAGGCAGATACATTGGAGGTTGCTGCACGTTTGGCCGATGATTATTCATTGACCAACAAATCTTCCTTTCTCAGCAAACCATCCCAGTCCTTTACAGGACATCAATGTTTTGACTAAAGGGGCTCCATGGTAAGATTTCGAGGGCGCCATCTTACCAACTTTCCCTTTACTTGGCTAACTATGTAACACGATAAACTTCTTTCATGTTTGATTGTAATTAACTCTTCTCAATATGTCTGCAGATTGTGACCAGAATGGTCATGTGCATTGTTTCTGCCTCATTACTTACACCAGCCTTGATCGCGTTACTGTGCATCTTGGTGTTTCTTGAAGCTGTTTGCAATTACGTCAAGTACAGTTGCCGACATGGAACACCTGAAGACCAGGTGAGTCACGTCTGCAAAAAAGACGTCAAGGATTGTTAGAGGAAATTATAGTTACGGCTATGGCCATGATCATTGTCAGTGGCAGACAGTCAGGGTACTCAAGAAGATAGTTTGTTATTGTAATAGTGAAGAGGTATCTTGACTTACATTTCCGTAACACGTGTACGTAGAACCTTTCTGAGCTCGGAAAACAATCAAAAGGCAATCAACATCAATTTAGTAAAACCATGGTCTAGTTTTCTGCTGGTATTTTATAAACTTATTCACACGAATATACTTAAATCAACATTCAGTTCTATTCTATGTTGATAGTCGATGGGGTACAATTGCTTTATGTGTATCTTCTACCAATGTTTCAATTTAGATGGCTCGTTTGACGATTGCGAGCGCCCTTGTGCTGCTAGCTGTGATAAACTTAATTCTCGTCATCATAACCTCTGTCTTTTGCTGTGGTGCCGTCTGTTCTAATCCAGCAACCCAGACTTTGAAGTAAGTTGGCCCTTCGCTATTTTCTTATGGTTCTGTTAATATTCTGAAAATTGAATATTTTTTTATCAAAACAAATAATTTCACATCCGGTCATGTGCGTATTCAAATTTCCAGCTGCCGGGCAAAATACACATATCGCCTGCACTCCATCGTGCAGACGACAACGTTGCTTTGCCCATCACTTGTAGTGGAACACATGTCTAGATCACGTGGTTGATATTGAAGAAAAAATAGCAAGGTGACTCCTTTGAATGACTCTTTTCCTTGTGATCACTGTCATGATGTGCACATGACGAGCCATTATAGTTCATGAGGTCAAACGCTATCTAAAATGTTGAGTAAACAGACAAAATCCATGAAAGGTCGTCAAATATGAATTGAATAGCGTAGTAAATAAGAGGAAATGTTCTGGAATTTATTGCAAGATATATTCGCCTAATCTAATATCAAAGTTTCGTTTATTTTGGTCAATATTAGTCGTAATACCAGGTGCTGAACTTCAATACATTACGTCTGTGTCTGTTTCCTCGTTTTAGTCTATGTGTTTGTTTGTTTGGGTTTTTTTATATTTTCAATAACAGTTTGCCGAATGAATACAGTATAATAATGTAATGTATTTACGCCATCAGAATCATTCATTTCATCACTCATTTCGTCGATTGGAGTTGTAGGGAATGCCGTCATATATAGCTTTCTCTAATAGAACAAACTTAACATATCATGTCGATGAATATGAAGGCAACACCATTTGAGATGACTAGGGCATCATCAAATGATGAAAATATCATTTTCTAGGACCATGCTGGCCAACAAGTAATATTTATCTCGTCAAGCAGCCATGTGATTGGAATGCCTGGTGAGTTTTATGACACAACTTTAAATCCATTCTTTGAGTTACCTGTATGTTATGACTAGGGATGGGATGACCTCGTAATATGCGATTGTCCCTAGCCATTGTCATGTATACATTACGTTTTTCTTGTTTACGTTACTCTCTAGTAGCGTATAAGTCAAATTAATATGTAAAGTTATCTGTAGATCTAGAAGTGAAAAGTCGATATCTGATTGCAAAAGTTAAGAGTCTAGCGTGCTGATTTTTGAGATTTTATAAGAACTAGTGAAGGCCGGTTGAACGTTAGGTTTTGAAGTAACGTATTTGTAACCTGGAATCATGCTCGAGAAATGTAAATACATCACAGCCACCCTATCTTGGTGTGCGTACTCTGATGGTTAGCGAAACCAGCACAGCCCTGTAACAATAATGGCAACTGAGATTGTGTTGTCTGCTGTAAGAACATCTTGTCGATCTGTGTTGTACCGTTCACATAAGTGTGACTGGGTGTTGTCTGCATGCATGCATGCATGCATGCATCGCAGTACCCTGTTTTAGCTGACTGAAATTTAAGGTTCTGTGCACACAGGCGTGTGACAGGGTGTGAAAGTTCCCATTTTATGTGGATGCCACTGTACCATGGCATGTTTTTTTATGAAACAAATCTGGAATCTTGTGAATCTGTGCCATGAACACAACACTTGAATAGCTCTGACTGTTTAATGCTCGATTTCAGATTGTTGCCACGGCAATATGTGGAGTCAACATCGTTATGACTGCATACGAACATGTAGTGACAAACTTTATGCAGATATTTGAATACAGCCATGAAACATGGGCAAAATCGCAGACCCTTTCGCAGAAACTAGAGCATGTGAGCAGTCCAAGCTTTATCCTGTTTTGACTGTCGGGAAAAAATCATACGAGTCCAGATATTTTTCGTTCATATTACGAAATGGAACCTTTATGGCCAAGTGACACAATCATGAAAATGTCAAAATTCAGACTTTGTTGCATGCAAATGATTTGTATCGGGAACTGGTTGGAGCTAGGTGTACATGTTGTACCCTGAGTGATTTACCTGCGGATACTTCGCTGTGCACTGATTTATTTGTGTTATGTATCCCACGTTCAAATATGTATCGCGTCACTTTCTACTTGAGTCAATTAAAGCCTGACCTATTGATGAATTGCCATACAACATTAATTTGACGTCATACTATCGTAGGGTCAATTGCACACTATCAACATGGACACATTTACATTTGTGTTTGGTGAAACTAAGTTGAAATATCCTTTTTCACTTTTCCCATAGGCGTCAATCAACAAGACTTGCAAAGTTTCTTATGATAGTTTCTATATAAGAAAACGGGGTGTGTGTCTTTACAAAATGCATTTAAATTATTTGCAGCTGTGTAGTTCCTGTTATATGCTATGGTGCTGAGATATGATGTTTTTAGTACTCTCATGTTATTGAAGCAATACATTTCAAGTTCTGTAGATTTTTAGTTGGTCTTGGGAGTGGTGTGAATAATGAAGCCACTTTGGGTGAATGTGAGAGATTCCCATTAGTTTGTATATACATGAAAAAATGCATAGCTTACTGGCTTAAACTTATAGAAATGAGCGATTCTCGTTATCCGAAATCCTGTTACAAAATGTTGAAAAAGTTAGATGAAGCAGGTAAAGTTAATTGGGTTACAAAAAAAGGTCTACTCATGAGATGTGGTTTGGGTGAGGTATGGCTCGAACAGCAAGTGGGTAATCCCAGTTTGGGGGGGGGGGGGGGGGGGGGGGGGGGGGGGGAGGGAGGGAGGTGGGTAGGTAGGTAGGTAGGTAGGTGAGGTAGGTAGGTAGGTAGGTAGGTAGTTATGTAGGTATGTAGGTAGGTATCTATCTATGAATCTATCTATCTATCTATCTATCTATCTATCTATCTATCTATCTATCTATCTATCTATCTATCTATCTATCTATCTATCTATCTATCTATCTATCTATCTATCTTTCTATCTATCTATCTATCCATGCACGCATGCACACACGCACGTACGTACAGAGAGAGAGAGAGAGAGAGTATTCATTATGGTGTTTCCTTTACCCTCCTAGTCGTACACCGACACCAGTGTGTGAACCTGCAGCCTGTACTTTTTTCAAAATACGGAACTACCACTAGCTACATCATATAGGCCACTGGATATGCAAAGCGAAATGTCAAGATGAGGGACACAGGTTACTACCATACATGGCTAAATGGACATCTAGTTGAATAATCTGACAAATAAAATCAAATGACAAAAAGTTTTGATTGTACAATGCTGTTAGATATTTACAATATATAGTCATTTTCACAAAAATGACGCCACTGTAAGCTAAATGTCACAGTATCGATAGAAATCATACGAAGAGTGTTTACATAAGCTTCACTTATAACGTTTTCAAAGAACGCTTCCCCAATCACATGACATCCTTCTGTCGTAAGACAAGTGACTACAACGCAGAATTATCAAGATATGTTTTGTGTTGTAAGAAAAAGGACCGAGAATTCTGACGTGACATGATCTATTTGTGCCAGAAAATCAGAGTTACAGATGTTATGGAGGTCATTTCTCCTGACACTCATGACCTGAGATTAATTAGTCTAGAACATTCTCAAGGTCACTGTCCTTTAATTCAAATAGTCTCGTTTGAAATGTTCTGGAAATTCAATTAGTCATGTGTTTACTTTAAGTGAAGATAGTTTTGGAACAGCAATCAATAATCAATAAAATTTAATCAATAAATATTAGCATATCAATAAACGTTCTAGATTGTTCTTTCATTCTCTTAAATAACCATTAAAATATTAATACGTGGACAGGCTTGGTCAGACATATGGGATCGTGTCTCTTGCGTGTTACATGAAGACTTTTAAAACTCCAGCAGTATTGATATCAAGACTTTCCAAGACCTTCACTGCCACGTTGGACTTATAATCTGGACTCTGTGCAACTTCATGCCTGCAAGCAAGCCTTCTCTGTCTCACTGTCTCAGCTCGTCCAAGCTGAGATAAGTAGCCTGTATACTTTTACAGTTTGTATTCTATCCCTTGACTTAGCAGTTAGTTTTTTTGGTAATAAATTTCGTTTTATACGGAAATCGCTGAATTAACCTTTTGTTTGTTTTCTCACATGCAACACAATGACATTAGCAAATGATGCAATATTTGCCTGAACAGAAAAGCTGTAAACAATTATAGACTCTATGAAACAATCAATGCCGAGAAATCTACTCTATTTAACATGCATTTCTATTTGCCCATAAAAGCTCACTATCAAACATATATTATTGATCGAACTTGAAAAAAACAACTATGACTGTTGCTTAATGGTATGACCCGACCAAAGGAATGAAAGAGAAAGAGGAAAAGAAACCTTGGTCTATCTGAAGGTCACAAGATGCGAGTCTGTACAATATTATTCCATGAATACACCAGAACATGTACGTTACATGAATGACTAAAGATTATTGACATTTCTAAAAGTCAAGTTTATTAACTTTATGGCATTGTTAGTTTACATTACAAAGAAGAATTTTCGCTTTTATATATATATATATATATATATATATATATATATATATATATATATATATATAACTGTAAAAACGTAAATTTTCAAAGTGAATGACTGTGATTCTACAATGCAATGACTTTACTTGATCTTGAACCAAATCACGTTGAAATGTAGTGACTTAAAATTGTACATCAAAATAAATTAATAATAAATGTCAAAGTTAAGTAAAAATCACCCATAACGGTTCACTATTTGATTTACTTTTTGCTCCTTTATGCAGATTTTCTATTTTTCTCATGTTGCAAAAAGCAATTAATGTCGAAATTCAGATTTAGACATAAATATCAATAATTTTGAGCTGTCAAATGCAAAAATTGCGAAACAAACAATTAAACGTTTCAATATTTGATTGATTTTGTCCTCTTTTAATACAACTATATATATTTGTTCTAAATTTGAAGAAAAAAGAACACTATCTTAAAAACATATACATTAACAATTTAGTACCGATAAATGTTAACATTTGGTCATTCGGAGATCAATAATTTAGTGCTCTCAAAACCTATAACAAATGTCTAACAGCGTGTTCAGGTGAGAAATACAATGATTCACCGGCTATATACCAGACGACACGTATTTTGATTGCCAATTAAGATTAAGATTTTTTTGGTTTGAAGTTGAGGATAAGTCCAAAATTTTGGTTTGAAAGCCTCTTTTTAACTAACATACAGCAAGTTGTCGAACAGCAACGGTAGATGTAATGACACAAAAAGAAAATATCTTTCGACAGTTGCCAATTCGGATTCGTTCCAGCAACAACTTTAATAATAATAACAACAACAACAAGAGCAACAATACAACAACAACAACAACAACAACAACCACAATGATAATAATAATAATAATAATAATAATATAATAATAATAATAATAATAATAATAATAATATTTGATGATGATTTTCCGTCTCGCTGTGAAGCTAATAATACAATAATTGTTAACTACAGTATCGTTTTAACTAACACGCGCGGTTAAGTGATTCCGAATATTAAGTTTCCTTCCACATTTTGTTCCGGTTCACTGGGAGACTTTATATATGCGTTCCTCGTGCAAATTCTGCATGTCATTTCTTCTCTGTGTAACCAACATTAAATTCCAGGTCATTTTGGATCTGTCCGTGAAGGTAGTGACGAGGATTTGTGTTCCATATATGAACAGAACACATATTGGCAACAATTACTTGTTATCTCATTTTTATATTTTTATATATTTTACAGGTAGCCCTAATAAAGTCGACAACGATTTCATGGGATTATGACGTATTAAATTCAATTAACTTTTGTTTTAGTATTCAAATAAACCTAGTAAGAATCAATCTGATTTCCGCGAGTCTGAACAGATCATTTCCTGTGAAGAATCACATCATCCCATACGTAAAATTCATCTTGGTCTCCAGATGCATCTTGTATCAATGGCTTTCTATCTGTCGTATATTATCCTTCTTTTGTCGCAGTCTAGGTTGTTTTAGCTCGTTTTTAATTCGACTGCATGCTTTCCTTCACCTTCTGGTGAAAAATTACTATTCTTTCAGATGTTTGCATAGGCATATGGTCGTTGTCATGTTGGATACAGGTGACACCTAGAGTAGAAGTGATATGATACAATACAGTGTATGTGTCATAACAGGCAGTACATTTGCTCACGACTTAGAGGTCACTGTCACGTGACGAAGTCAAACTTGCAAAATGCAGGATAGAAGAGTTTGAAGTTGGAACAGCCAAATATTGTATTCTCCATGGCAAAGCAGGATCTATGCAATTCGTTGGCATAGCAGAAAAGAAATTTTAGTGTTCCAAGTGGTGAATACAAACTTGTCGGAGACCTGCAAACTGCAAAATGAATTGCTGCATCTCAAGGTAGTATGCGCCTCGAAAGTGGAAGGTTTAAAACTTTTGCTAAAACTTTTCTCGACGAAACTTTCAACCATTCTCTTAACAAATGAATAATAAAAATCGGGGGTAACCGTTCAAAGTTTGGTAACATTGAAGCAAACCACTCAATATTTTGCGATATTTGAAATTCAAAGTGGCCACAATTCGTGTGTTAGCTCTGTGGGAGAAAATAAAATTTTTAAT
This sequence comes from Ptychodera flava, assembly GCF_041260155.1. Lineage (NCBI taxonomy): Eukaryota > Metazoa > Hemichordata > Enteropneusta > Ptychoderidae > Ptychodera > Ptychodera flava. The sequence goes on from NC_091929.1 coordinate 7,664,622, forward strand.
TGTCAAAAAACTAAGCCGGTTAAAGTCTTTTTTTCTCAAAGAGCTTTAAAATGAACCCCAACAAGTGGTAGATCAGAAAAAAAATTGTAGAAATTTGACAGCCATACTATCTGCCCAAATCTGTGATTGGTTAGATTTTCTCTTTCCACGATAACTGTAGCAAGATTGGATCAGGTGTCAGTATACCTTTAAGTCGTGCAAAAATCAAAAGGATCGTATTATGTAATGAGATATATTAAATTTCGATCGTAGGATATATGTTTTATTTAAATAAAATCGTAAATAAGAAGACGTGGCATACAACCTGTAGGGATGTGGTATGTGGAATTAATTTCTGCGCGGAATGCCATGAATGCCAATAGCATTTGAAGTAAATATTTTTCTTATTGGAAAGCATATGTGTGGCAAATCTGGATTTTTTAAAGTAAGACTAGTTATTCTTTACACATGATTTAAGCGATTCAATTTCTTGTTCGAAAATCCAAAGCAAGGAAAAACAGTATACCTTGCATCCATTACTATCCCAGATAGTTGTCTGCTTGTCCATGTAATTGCACACTGTTTCTTTAATGGCAACTGAGATATTTCCTTCCTGCCCTGCAAATTGATTTTATTAAGACATATGTTATCCTATATTATATTATACCTTTGTCTATACCAGTAAATTCTGTGACGTCATACCGTCATATCATTACTGATAATGTATCCGATTATCAAGCATTGTGGCCCCAGATATTTTATACCTTTAAAAATTTACTGGTATTGCCAAAACTATAAAATAATAACAATAATGTACCCCCTTACAACCAATATTGGACGGTAGCATGTACTCGGTTCGCCCCGTACATTACGTCATGCAAAGTTTGCTATTGTCCATTATAGGCCGAAAGGGTTACATCATTGCTTCAATAATGGAAACATTACACAAACACAGCTATGTCCGAATTTAAGCAGCCGCTACTGCTATAGGAGCCAATTAATATTCTTTTAAAATAAATATTGTATTGAAGATGGCAAGTAACATGACATTAATAGAAATTATACTTACTCCCTGGAATGGTAAAAGTCAGGTAGTATTGCCCGGTCGTCCTAAAGTTGTCCTCTGGGATAAAAATGTTTGAATAGTTTCCACTGAAATGGACATCCAGAGAGAATTGGTAGCCATGGTAACGATCCGAATACTTAACAACGTCATTGAAGATGTATGCAGTTGTATTCCCGTAAAGAGGTCCCGTAATTTCCGGGTTGAACACGATTAGGATAGCATGATGTAAATATGACACCTGGAAAAGGAAATCATTGTTGAGTGTGATGGACTCAAAGAAAGACGGAATAATTTTTAAAGTCAGACGGGAAAGAATCCGTGAAAAGTCAATTTAAGAGGTTGTTTTATTCATCACCGACAACAAACACATACATACATACACACATACGCACACACCTACACACACACATATATACACATACATACATACATACGTACATACATACATACATACATACATACATACATAAGTACGTACGTACGTACGTACGTACGTACGTACATACATACATACATACATACATACATACATACATACATACACACATACGCACACACCTACACACACACATATATACACATACATACATACATACATACATACATACATACATACATACATACATACATACATACATAAGCAAAACGCTAACACGTACGCCGGTAGACATACATACATGCAAAGACATATAGGCGTACTGCGAAATAGGCGACGATAAATATAGCTTGCAATAACAGGAAAAGGTCAAATGTCCCACTAATGTACCCACCTTTAAAACCATTCCATAGTAAGTGACATTGCTTTCTTCAAAATACAGACTTTCAATCAGGGTATCCTCTTGATGGGACGGAAAATCACTGGCAATCATAATTTGAATGTCATCATTTGTATCATTTACTGGAGAGAAACACAAGAGAGTCAGAAACATCACTTGGGGATTGCTCAATCAAATTAATTGGGAAACACAGGGCTTTGAATTTTCATTTCTTATAGTTGCCTTTAGACAAACTCAAAATACTACATTTACTGCTTTCACTTACCAACATTTAGTTTAAATTTACAAGGAGACGTTGATTAAAGAGAGATATTTACAATTGTAGAGTCATGCAGGCTACAAATGCAACATTTTACAGTCGAAATTCATGTTTTACGTTATCATGACTCTCATACGAATGACACAGCTAGAAACATTTGCATTTTGTAGCTTATTTCATGTTACTATAATTATGAGATGTCCTCTGATTGAATCAGGTAAATGTCACTCACATACAGGTGGAGGAAAAGTTACTATGTTAACTCTAAGATGTACTGTGGCTCTTTTTTCATTTCAACATAATTCACCGGAGAGATAATAAATGATCTTTTTTCTCTAATCGACCTAGATAGAAATACACCACCTATCTTGAACACACACCCTTGAAAACGCTGGCTGGGACTCCAGATCATAAATGAGTTCAAATTGGTTGAATCATTAATAAAAACTACCATTGCAGACTAGTCTGCACGATCTTTGGGTACAATATGCGACATATAGCACGAGCCTCTAGGCATCGTGGTATCACCAATAAATGAGAAGTTTTATTTACACACTATCAGAAATGAATGATTCTCTTAACATCACGCGTATTACTTGTCAGCTACTTAAGCAGTCATGTTGATCCAATGAAAGTTGGATATTGTCAACTTGACTGAAGTTTTCTGGGTAGCAATGTTGTAGTAAAGAATAGTTTTGTGATAACACTCGACAGGCTACGAAAACATAGACATCATATCAAGAAATCAAGTATCTCTTAGCTATAAATAAGACACCCCAACGTGTCAAATAATCAGCATTGTCAAATGCAAATTGTTTTTATCTGGTCTGAGGACCACAATACAAAATGAAAATAGCAGTAGGGGTAATATTAAATGAGTAAGCGTGTTCTATAATCATGCTAATCTAGTCGAGAAATTTGGCAAGCCATCAAAAATCTGCCATGAGTTAAAGCTAGGAATGTTTCCACTTTTCATTTGAGAAACATCTCCGTATCTATCATAATATTCTAAAATGAATTTGAAAATCAATTTTCCAAGAATCAAAGATTCAATTACAAAATGAATTTTGTTATATAACATTATTATGAAAGTAGCTGCGGTAGGTGACTAGAAATATTAAACATGCATTTTTTAAGTTTTCTGTGAACATGGTTAACTTGATACACATTCAATTATATTGTATAGTGTCAACGACACATTTTGGCTGCTTGACATTTTCTCCATTCATTAATTACACGATTACACCGTTCTTGCAGACCATGCAATATTGCTATTTAGCAAACTTTTATTTTTTTTAATACTTCAGTACTCTATCGTTCTTAAGATACGAAAAAGCTTATAAATATATAATGCCTAACATCATATTTATCTTTCATGATAAAAACTTTTGATAAATATCTCAAATAATTTGCATGTATACGTAAATATTACCTTCTACTTCATTGCCTCCTGTGTCTGTAAACGTCAATGAGAGAATGTCATTCATTGGAGCAGCGTTTGCAGCATTGTCTCTTGGCAGTGACCGTCTTTTGAAACGTTTCACCTGTACAGTACAGTAAAGAGATATGTTACAGTTTTTGTGCAGTAAATATGTTGACGGTATCTTCAAGAAGGTGGCGCCTTTAGTAATAAACTAAACGGCCAAGCACAATTTTCTCATTGTAGAACTCCATGGATGTTTTTCTACTGAGAGTTACTCGATCAACGAACGCGCCGAGTTTTGAAGTCATCAGCTTGCATTAAAGAAAAACAAGCCTACAGGCCACCAGAGGGAGCTTATGTTAGCAGAATTGGTCAAGGAAAAGAAGAGTTATTTCATCTACGAAGTTTTATAGTTGTTCATATTCTCAGATTACAATGAACATGTGAAAGAAAATCATGACATTTCTTAACAAGAATCTACTTATGGAAGCATGGCATTTACAAAGGATGGAAATAAAGTCAAAACTTCAACACTGATATTCACGATGGTGACTTTAACTGAAAATAAATAAACGTTTTACTTTCTTTGACTACAAAAATAATTTCCCCGTTTTAATACCCTTCTATGACCCGAAAGACTATACTCACAATTCTATACAATGGTCCTTCTAGCATTGTCACGTCGGAGAAAAATCCGTCTGCTGCTGGTAGGATGAAGCCATTCCCATCTCCCATTGTTACGGAAGTATTTGAAAGACTGCCAGCTAAGTCACTTTCTAAGTTCATTCGAAGTAATGGTGCATCAAATATCACAGGACCGCTGCCAGGCTGTGTCTTGTGAAGAACAAATTTTCCAATGTCGTCTTCAGTTTCCAGCATTTGCTCTGTCACCTGATTTTTCTCATCGGTGGTGGCGCCAGTCATCGCGAACGAAGACCAAAACGCTCGAATAGCCATGTCCATTACATGTACCACTTCTGTAAGCATGGCAACGCACAACGTTACAACAAATCGAATGTCTCAGTTCGAGAACTTCGTAAAAATGGCTAATAAAGTTTAGCGTCTTCTGTCTACAAATTAAAACCTACCGTAAAAACATACAGATGTAAAATGATCAATCTTGTCAGAATATCGAGTTCTTTCTATGTGGGGAGCGAGGGATAGGCTAGAGACTGAAACATAGGGTGTGTTTTCACCGATAAGTCTACTCTAGCCGTCCTGCCATATGGGTCTTGTGGTATAGAACTGTTGCCCATCAGAAAACATATTTCATGCATTAACCATATCTATTGAAAACACATTACATGGACATAATTTTAAAGTAATGTAGACATTTAAAACTATTCCGTAATTCCTTGAAGTGTCTTATGTCCGCAGAAATACCATCAATATATAAAACGGACCTTTATTATAATAATTTGAATGACTTAATTGGTTCTCAGATTCTTGTTTATCTTGTTAACAAACTGGACGCATCAGAGAACATTGTGAACTTTCAATGTTATGAGATCATAGACAGTATAAATCTTCTAATACACCACGAATGGACCTGTGAGAAACATCCTTCCACTTCTGGTGCACGATTTTGCTTACCTGTGGCGATTGATTGACTTTCGTTTTGAGATACATTTGCCTTGTTAAGACCAGAAATGGCATTCGACACTTTGCTGAAAATTTCGATGACCTGTTGGAGTGAACGTTAAAAAGTCAATGGTTTTATCCCTCCGGTATGTCACTTAATTGAGAAGGGACATGAACCGTTTTTCCAGACGTATTCCTGTTTTACCCAAATTTCCCAATTAGCTCATCACCTATCATACTGTGTAAAAGAGTATCCCATTAACGAAGAATTAACCAATAACATAAACATACAAGTGCTTAAAATGCTGAAGTAAGGAAGAAAACGTCAAATACTTTATTGAGTACTTAGGGCGATACCGAAGGATTCAAATTGCTAAGCAACGGTTGCTCAGGGTAATTTCCAAAACCAATCAAAATGCAAAGTTTTCATGTTTTTTTGCATAATAAAGATATTCGGAACCATACTATACGTAGGCCCGACGCGCGATTGGTCAGTGACGTCACAAATATACAAATTTTAACAGATCTATTTTAAAACGTTTCAGCTCCTACAAATCTGCACCAAATTTTCGTAAATTTCACAATGTAACACATCAGATACCTGTTCATAGCCCCCAGCATGGATTAGGTAATCTGTTCAAGTACAAACGGTTTTTGAACGGGAAAATATCTACTGTGCTATATTGTGAAATTTACGGCGATATCTCATAAACGACCAAGAATTTTGAAAAACGCATGCTTACCTCTATTCTCGTCTATGGCCTCAATAATCCTACCAAAAATCAGCTGAATTGGTTTAGAATCGAGAGAGTTAAAAAATTTTGGGCATTTTCAAAAACGGAAAGGTAAAATTTCGCACGTGCAAAAGTGCGCGTTTGCAACGTTGCCAGCGATAGCAACCAACGCGAGCTATGAATCCTTCGTTATCGCCTTTAAACGGATGTCGGAATTTTGTGAATATAACTTAAGGAAGTATTCTCCTCGAAAGTGGTAGACATAAACTTTTGCTCAAATTTTTATCAGGAAATATTTCAACCATTCTCTTTCAAAATCAAGAATAAAAATTAGGGCCATTGTGCAACTTTTTGGTATCAGAGTTACAAATTGTTCAAGATTTACTGATATTTGAAATTCAAAATGGTAACCATTCCTGTGTTAACCCTGTGTTGAAAAATGAAATTTTCGAATTTCGAAAAACTATTTATAAGACGGTGAAAAGTTTTCTTACATCGAGGGCTTTTCAATGAATCCCCACAAGTAGTAGATCAACAAGGAATTGAAAAAGTTTGAGAGTCCGACTATCGCTCCCCGAGGCACGTTCTATCTTAAACATTGTAAAACCCTCTTCAATTCTTACCTCACTTGCTGAGAGGCTCAATTCAGCCCCATCTGAAGCGTTGAACATTGCTGGGATCTTTGCTTTGTTTGGAAGTGTGAGAAAAAAGAATTGGAATCATAAGTTTTAGAGTTCATGACTTACATATCACATGTATTAATTTGCTGGGTTTTAGCATAGATAAGAAAAGTTTACAATTATGCTAATACCCTACAATTTTTTACTTAATCTCGATGCTGACAATTACACGTCACTGATGCCAGTTAAAACCAATACATCTTAGATTTCATAAGTATTTTATTGTTCCAAAAATCAAAATCAAAAGACATTGCGTGATAACTTCCTACTTCCTCCCGCGGTTGTGTCTTTTATAATCAACATAGTCTCGGAAGTAACAACGCAAAAAGAAAAGCAACATGGCATAGTTTTATTCGAAATTTAATCGAAATACGTGTACTACATTGAAACCCACACACAAAAAAACATTGCTGAAAAATCTAAGCGGCATTTCAATAAAAGGTACTTTAAATTTTAGACCTTCAAATAAGCATGGATTTGTGTCCGATTCTCAAAGTTTCCAATTTTTGCATATTAAGGAGACAAGTAAACTGGCTCAAAAAGATACAGTCTGATTTACCTTGAACTACCACTGTGAATGAACACACGGCCATATTGCCTGAAGGGTCTGTCGCTTCATAAATTACGACGGTATTCCCGATGAAGAAATCGCTTCCAGGATCATGACTTCCTTGGACTTGCACAGATCCAGAATTATCAGTGGCATTAGGAAGTGTCCATGTCACTGAAACTGTCGGGTTGTCAATAAATGCGGCAGTCCAAATGTCTGCCGTACAATTAATGTAGGGCTTATCAATGTCTGTTGAAAAATGCATACAAAACAACACAATTGGTACATTTGCTTGTCACATGGTAAATAGATTGACTAACTTTCAGGTATTTCTGTAACCTTCAACAAACCGGGGGTTAGATACACTTGATGATTTTGTCACCTGTATTACCATAATTTCTGCAATTATGCTGTTTCACACTGATTTCATATTTCTGTTATATCTATAGTGAATAAAGTAGTAATAGTGAATGTCTAAACTCAGCAGTGTATTGTTTCCCTCCGAATTAATAAATGTTAAAAGATACAAGTGTCACATGTGAACAAAATTGGTGAGTCTTTGGGATGCACGGTTAGGAAGCGATGTCAGGCATTTTGTCAGAAAAGGGGGGCATTCTACTATCACGTGATATTCATTATTAGACGCTGGCGACCAAATACTGGAATGAACAAACTTATAGTACGGAAAATATATCGTATATTTAAATAAATATTGTCTATTCTCATGAGGTCGTTGGGGGAAATCATATTTGGTCACTATTAAGAGAGTTGGAAAAAATATGTCATCTTCTTCATGCAAGCTTTCCTTTATATTAAAGACAGGTAGAATGCACATCTGGGAAGGATATTTTGACTTAAACTGTGAAAGTGCCATTTGATCTAGCAGTTATTGGGCTATTTTGAAGATCATGGAGAGGATGAACATTTTCCAGGCTTGTTTTTTTTCAAAATTGATAATTTCATTTCTAACATACAGTTAATACAGAAATAGCAGATATTTTGAATTACAAGTGTCGGGAAATGCTGAATGCTATGTAGTACAAAAATTAAACTATTTCCCCCACACCGATTTTTATCCTTGATTTTGAAAGAGATAAGTGTGTTTCATAATTTGACCGAGCAAAATTGAGCAAAGTATACCGTTTTTACTTTTGAGGCGCTAACTACATTATACGTCGTTGTAAGCTTTTCTGTTTGAACTCCTACCTCTTATCAGTCCACTTGTAGAAATTTCGTTGGCTACGAATTCGCCCTCCTCCCTTTTCAAAAAGCATCGTGTACCGTCATTTCTCGACGCCCAACCTTTGCATCCTGGCGTATCCTTGCACATCTGACAACAATCCTCTATGTTAAGGCTATCATTGCCTTTCCCATCGAACATTGGATTGCCAGGTAAACCGAAACCATATCGGATAGTTCCGCATGCTAAAAGTTGGGTGCAGAGAAAACAGAAAAGCTCATCTTTTTATAAACGGTCTGGATATATAGAAGAAACTTAGGTTGACACACGCTACCACACCTGGTTGTTAGGTTCCAAACGTATTTATTATACCTCAAACGCAACGTTTCGCTCTAAACTTTGAGCTTCTTCAGGTGTTTTCTACAATAAAAAGTACGAACATAAAATTTACAATGGTTGAATTGTATAGGAAAACGAGCAATGTGGAGTTACAATTATCTAAAGTCCACGCCGATGAGAATTGCAAAATCATGACAGACTTGTACGAAAAACCAACTGATACCCATCAATATTTACATTTTCAGTCATCACACCCAGACATATGAAACTGGTGTCCCGTACGGTTCGGTAAAATGCATTTGTCGCATTTTTCGGAGCCAGAATGGCGTGATACACAGGATACACGCCTTAACGTACTACAACAATCGCTGATTGAACGGGATTACCCTCACAACTTCGTCAAAGAACAAATAAATAGAGCAAAATCAATCCCCCGACCGGCTCTTCTCCAGTACGAAAACAAACAGGCAGACTGTCTCATCCCACTAGTCACGACATATAATCCCTGTCATCTTAACTTGAAATTCTTCATGTCCTCGAACCTCCCAACATTCCATAAGTCATCAAGATGTAAAGAAGCCATCGCTAATATGCCAATTATATCATATCATATCAACGCAATATCAACCTCAAAGACCTCCTAGTCCGTTCGAATATTGACAACGCGGGTAAACAAAGCCGCGGTTTCATTAAATGTCAGTGTGCGAGGGGTTGCAACATTTGCAAATATACATTCAATACATCACTGTGACAGTCCCAAAATACCTTCAACAACAAAACATACGCAATCAGAAATGCCATCATCTGCAACAGCAAAAACGTCGTATACCTCCTTACATGCCAACGCTGCCATAAACAATATGTAGGGGAAATAAAAACATCTCTCCGACTTCGTTTCAACACAGAGTAACATAGACAGAGTGGTAACGCCTGCATGCCTTTTGTTCCATGGTCGTCTCGGTAGACTATTGGCTTTTCATATTAAAATGAGCTTCAAAGGTGTTAAACTTTTTTGAGGCTTTGTTTGTGGTTGATAATTACACGAGATTATGCGAAATATACGACGAGATGGCATCGTACTGCCAGTCGCGTAGCAACCATAGTTACTTTGTGAGCTCTCAGGCCGGAAACACTGCTTCACGCCAATCAAAAACATAACACGCCAGCAGTTTTCATAAACATGTCCTTCCTTGACGCACGTGTGAAAGACGGTATGACTGACCGTAAACCATTGAGTAAAACCAGACAGTATCGATAAAAGACTTTCAAATTTGGTTCAAACACACTCATTATATATTCATAAAAATATGAGAGGAATTTTAAAACGGTAAAACTCACTTTCCTGAAGCTCAAAACACTCCCGTTTTCGCCAGCAGGTCAATTCTGCTCGCCACCACACGAAAACAACAACACAAACTTTGCCGAACATACTTTCGCTTAACAATTGGCGAAAATCCGAAAATTACCGAAGGATTCATGGTCGGCACTCTTCGGAAAAGAGAGGCGAGAGCAACCTGAGGCGAGGCGAACATGGATGGGTTACGTAACCGCTTCACGCCTTAAACAATATCCATTGCGACTCTATCTATCTTTCTCTATGGTTTCAATAACCACCTCTCCTCAGTGCGCCACAAAAAATATACACAGGTTGCTATACATTTTAATTCTGATCAACACAGTATCAGTGATATTTCAGTAATTGGCATCATACAAGTCAATAAACAAGAGGACAAACTAAGCAAACATTATTAGAATCACAATGTATAATAAACTTGACACACTGTCCCCAGCTGGCCTAAATATTTGCCCAAAATTTACGTAGCCTTCATTTACGCCCCCACATATCGGCTTTTGAGTATTCAAAGGGATTCCCCCTAGACTTCAGTGCGCCAGTTTCCAGCTCTCGGCGTCGGTCCAGACAGTATTGACCGTATCCACAGCCTCGAGGTTAGTCTAATTCCTGTCATTTATGTACATTTACAGATTTTTAGATACTTGTAACTCCACATTGCTCGTTTTCCTATACAATTCAACTATTGTAATTTTTATGTTCGTACTTTTCATTGTAGAAGCACCTGAAGAAACTCTAAGTTTAGAGCAAAATGTTGTGTTTGAGATATAATGAATACGTTTGGAACCTAACAACAAGTCGTGGCAGTGTGTGTCAACGCAAGGTTCTTCTATCTTCACCCCACTCCACGCTACACTGGTGATCACCTGAATTCCTATAATTTCTTGTATATATATATATATATATATATATATATATATATATATATATATATATATATATATATATATATATATATATATATATATATATATATATATATATATATATATATATATATATATATATATATATATATATATATATATATATATATATATATACATACCCACACTTTGACCATTCGACTCCTGGGTTTGAAGGAAAGCGGAGCAGTTTTCTGCTCGGCTTTTTTATTGTTTTAACCTTGATAAAGTGGGATTACTCCCACGAAACGTCGGTGTAATTAATTTTATAAATGAAGAGCTTGGTGCCTGAGTGGTCGTCTGATGCTTGTATGTATATTATATTATTTATATATATATATATATATATATATATATATATATATATATATATATATATATATATATATATATATATATATATATATATATATATATATATATATATATATATATATATATATATATATATATATTATATAACGTCTTATATATACATATATTACATATATAATATATACTCATATTATATAATATTATATATAGAACTTCTTATATATACATATATAACATATATAATATATACACATATTATATAATATTATATATAGAACTTCTTATATATACATATATAACATATATAATATACAAACATATTATATAATATATATACACATATTATATATATATATATATATATATATATATATATATATATATATATATATATATATATATATATATATATATATATATATATATATATATATATAGCGGATGAATAAAATTGCACACGTCTACTGATCTGCTTGTATATTTTCTGTTTATTTGTTGAAAATTTTGATACAACGTTTCGTCCTAAAAGTAGGACTTCATCAGGTTGAATATGTCTACAAAGGGAGAATACAGACAAATACAGAACAATGTAAAGGCTTGTGTTGATTCTATTCAATGCTTAACGGACTTTATAGGCTGAGTAAATTAGAAAGTTACAAAAGATATAGAGTATGACAATTCTTACCGTTTATGTGAGTGGCTATTCAAAATTGGCAGTAATGGTTTTTTATAGCGCCTGTCCGAGGGCGCTGTGAAATTATGTACATCTACATCTACAGATACTTGTAACTTTAAAGTAATTTAAATAACAATTGCTCACAGCGCCTTGGACAGGCACTATGAATAACCATTACCGTCAATTTTGAATTGCCACTTTCCATCTGCGCCACACATAAACGATAAGAATTGTCATACTCTATATCTTTTGTAACTTTCTAATTTACTCAGCCTATAAAGTCCGTTCAGCATTCCATTAGGATCAACACTAGCCTTACGTTGTTCTGTATTTGTCTGTATTCTCCCTTTGTAGACATCTTAAACCTGATGAAGTCCTACTTTTAGGACGAAACGTTGTATCAAAATTACCAACAGAATAAACAGAAAATATACAAGAAGATCAGTAGACGTGTGCAATTTTATTCATCCACTATTACCAAACCATGCAATGAACAACACCGGGAGGTATCTGTACATCTCAAGTATTACGTTTTTATATATATATATATATATATATATATATATATATATATATATATATATATATATATATATATATATATATATATATATATATATATATATATATATATATATATATATATATATATATATATATATTATATATATGTACATCTCATAGTATAGTTTATATATATATATATATATATATATATATATATATATATATATATATATATATATATATATATATATATATATATATATATATATATATATATATATATATATAAGTAAGTTACGGATATTCCTTCCTTATTAGGTCTTCGAACTTGGGCATGAGAAATGGTCCAGAAAAAGAAAGACAATGAAGTGAATTAGCATCAATAATATTTCTGAGGAACGCTTCGTATATTTGCCTTGCTAGAGTGTAATCATGTAGAAATATCTATTTTTCATTAAATGTATTTTGATACTGGTGCAACCTTCGAGCCTGCAAGTCACAGGACTGTTCATTCATCCGATTGACTGGCACAACTCTGAGACTGGAGCTTTTCCGTCCCAGCTGAGATAAGTAGCCCGTAAACTTTTATAGATTGAATTTGATCCCTTGACTTAGCGATTAGTTTTATATTTTGTAATAAATTTCTTTTTATAAGCAAATTGCTGAGTTCACCTTTTATTAGTTTTCTTTCACGTAACTCTTGACAAAATCAAATGACTGGAAGAATTAAGTAATCAAATACTTACATAAAATGAGTCTGCCAGAGAAGATCTGAAATTCAGTAGAGACAAAGAGAGCACTTTAATTGAATGCGCCTGCCAGCTATATAATTTGTTCAATTTTACTCTAAGGCAAAAAGACAGTCATTTCAATGAAATTAAGGTTCCAAGACAAGAAATTGACCTTTTGAATCTAACCATTCTTTAGTGGTTAATAAGCTCAGAGCCCGTAAATTATATTTTCTGAAAACCAAGATACAGGGAAACATTTTAGTAACCACAGTGTCACCATTGTTTACTTAACTATCACGTGACAGGCAATTTGCATAACCTTTCAAAAATCGATTTTCCTGTGTGTTTTGTCTTAATACTTCAAGATATCTTACTTAAACTTGCTGGAATGCAAGCTGTCATGATGCTCTTTAAAAGCGTGTTTCATATTTTTTTTTACCGTGTTTAGTTTTTAGCACAATTTTAAAGAAATTAACTGGGGTAAAATTCACCGCTCTGAAAGTTTTTCTGGCATAAAAATTGTGTAAGAAGATTTAAATAAATTTCTGAGACATATTTTAAAAGATCCTTAGGACAGCTTGCACTCACACAAATTTCAGCCACATATCTCAAAACATTGAAACAAAACATGGGAAAAACAGATTTTTGAAAGCTTATGAAAATTGCCTGTCACGTGATAGTTATGAAAACAATGGTGACATTATGGTAACAAAATGCTACAATATATCTAGGCTTTCCGAAAATGTATAATTTGCTGGGGGTCTCAGCTTATTAACCGCTATAGAATCATTAGCTTAATAAGGTAAATTTCTTGTCTTGGAACCTTAATTTCTTTACGTAAATTTCCATCAACAGTATAGTATTGTATTGCATATATCACCCAAAATGGGCTTACAATAGCCAGTATAGGCAGAAATGCACTTTGTCCGAGCGCTTTTGACCGTGATGCCTTTGCTTTTTACTGGGTGCCGTACGTTGTAAGTTCAACGAATCCGACAGGGAAAATCAACTGAATCTATAATCCTTGTTTTTCGTTGTTTAAATAATCGCAATCATACCAATCCGTAATCCAATAACACTAGGTCAGAACCCGTAAGACAACAGTTGTAAACATAGACACAAAACAGCACAGAACAAACAGCTAATAGACGGTACACAAACAAAGTCAAATTCATGAAAGAAAGATATATGGACCTCTGGCCAAAAGACCAAGAAGTGATGTCAGGTGTTTCGAAAATAGTAAGCGCATCCTGCCCCACATGTGGCACCCGCCATATATCAATCTGTAAGTCAGATAGGTAAGCTTAGTGGTCACTAACTAAGGCCCCATGTAAAGTAAGCCACGGCTATTACACGCACTGGCTTATATTTTCGTGCTTTTCGGTTTTGTGTTCACGATCATCAATATAACCGCCAAGAGCAACATTCCTTCGGCATGCAACAAATTGTGATCTTGATCTAGTTATCATTTAATTATTTATTTCATCCGAAATAGTGTATTATGTTTTATCACTACGACAATAAATTCTTCCACAATAGGTCTATTTCTGTGAAATACAATGACTTGCTATGCGATTATTAACTTTCAGCATTACTGCGAAATATAAAATGCGTGATTTGATATTATGTTTCATTTCGTTCCCCCTTAGTCAATCATGGCGGATGACGTCATCCAATTGCAGTTCTCACTAAAGGAGGAAGATAGAAATCAGCTGCTAAGTTCATCGGCAGGAGGAAGTTATTAACAGAATGCAGTTTACGCTACACACAAGTCTAGTTGGAAAGAAGTTAAATGTTTACAACCAAACCGAAAACATTGTAAAAACAATACGGCGCGACTTCAAAAAACACTAAAAGTGGTTTCGAACTAAGTACATACTACAGATTTCTATTGAGTATAACATTTTGAGAAGATAGGAACAACGTCGTTTGGCGTCCATTTCATCACGATAACATAAATACTGAATTAAATAGCCACTAAAGTAATGAACTAGGCGCTATTAATGTCTGCGGACGTAGAAGGGGTCGTTAATAACACCATTGTTTCTAGGAGTAAACTTTCAACAATCATCCAAATAGGATTTTTAGTTCTAGGTACAAATAACGCAATGTTTAATAGGAATTAAAATATAACAACAATATGAACATATTTAATCTCGATCAATAAAGTTTTGAAACAACAAACAACACAGACAATGTGTTGACACACATGTGCAAGGCATAATCCAGACAAAATGTGTTGACAACTCGAACACATTAAAGACATTAGATAAGAGCTCAATCACAAACTCAGGCATACTGTACATGTCTTTTAGTTTGACCGTTTACACGTGCATGTTCATCACACATGTTTTCTTCTAAAATAATCGCAATCATACCAATCCATAACCCAATGACATTAGGTCAGAATTCGTAAGACAATAGTTGTAAACATAGACACAAAACAGCACAGAACAGACAGTAAACAGACGGTACACAAACAAAGTCATATTCATGAAAGAAAGATATATGGACCTCTGGCCAAAAGAGCAAGAAGTGATGTGAGGTGTTTCGAAATAAGTAAGCGCATCCTGTACACACAGAATGTGTTGATAAGCCAGACATTAAAGTTGCCGACTCGTTTAATCACTGAATACAAAAACATGTAAGTCTCTGGGTCTTTCAAAAGAATAATCTCTAATTTGCAAGGAAAACATACCAGGGGTTACATGATCTTAGCAGAGACAGAACACTAATTGTCAGAACACAGGGTGCCAGTTTATGACCTCTTTCATCATGTAAACAGAACGGTAATGGACTACACTCACATACACACACGCACACACACACACACACACACACACACACACACACACACACACACACACACACACACACACACACACACACACACACACACACACACACACACACACACACACACACAAGTTGACCACTCACACACACTTATTAAATGAGTCTGCAACGTTAATGCCTGGCTTATCAACACATTCTGTATCAGACTAGCCCGTATCATAAATGGTCAGATCATGAAAAACCAAAATTTGAACATTTGAAGAAAATGTCTTGCAGGAGTTGACTATGTTTTCCACTGATAAAGTTTGGTAAATAGCGCTTTGTTTATTACTTTAGTGGCTCCATAATCCAATCGAGATGAAATGTAAACCAATGATGTTGTTCCTATCTTTCCGTAATGTTACTCTCAATGGAAATCTGTGGTATGTATGATATGTACATACGGACATACATGTACATACGTGGTCACGCGCACTTGCATACATACACATACATCAAACAGACAAACATAAAAACAACGGTAATGGAATGACTGACTGTGTGGAGACATAGCTTACTAATTTTGTGTGTAAGACACCTATTAACTAAGTAAGCACAAGTTAGAAAAGTTAATTTATGAATACTCAAAACTTAACTTACCTGTAATAGTGACAGGAGAGTTATTAGCGTTTTACTCATGTCCACTCTATGAACCGAACATAGGCTATGTTAAAACTGTTGCAAATGAGCGTGTTTTAATTTTGTATGATGATTTTTACCAGTGATGCGCGCGCAGAGAACCACCAATTAAAGGCATAATTATATGTACATCACACTATGCACATACGAGGGTAGCCTGCTAAGCTTCAGTAAATATGCTTATCTTCCCCAGGGCCCTCATATGGCATGCTTAATCCTTATGTGCATCAGTCGGAGAAACTTATTTTCTGAAACAGTACAAGTATTTTGTGATTCTGTCATGTACCGTGCACAGAATGATAAATGATTAGGCCTACCTACTATCCTCGACATGTTTTTGTCTGATTACATGAGATCGATTTTGAAGGGAAAATATTAAATCCCATTTGCTCTGAGATAATGCTTCTCCGCTGTTTAAATGAAAACGGACTAAATGTATAAAAATGGACAAAATCGATATCAAAGTGAGTGAGCTCAACGACTGAGTCGAATACAGTCTAAACATTCTAAGCATGTTTTTATATTGAATCGTGTGGGTAGCGCCATGCTTCTAGGGAAGTAAAAACAACGAGCATTTGAAGCAGGGCACGCTTCTTCTGCCCCGATTTTTCCACTATTCATAAGGTAGAATGCGCCTCGCGGACAGATATTTTGACCCTCAAACTTTCACAATTCTCTTCTGATCTACCACTTGTGGGGGTTCATTTTAAAGGTTTTGGTGTAAGAAAACTTATTACGGTCTTAGTTTTTCCAAAATCGAAAATTTACTTTTTCTCCATACACAAGGGGTGGCGGCTATATTGAATTTCAAATATCACAAAATCTTTGGTAATTTGTTTCACCAGTACCAACATTGGCAGGGTAATCCTGATTTGTATTCTTGATTTCTTAAGGAAAGTTTGAGAAACTTTCACTTCCGAGGCGCATACTACCATACTCATTTAGACTACGACAGTCGTCTGCGGTTTCGATCCAATTACGATGTTGTTCTCCAACAACACACCTTACATACATATAAGTGGACTGTAATTGTGTTCTTTCGCAATGGAGCTCTGTTTTCACAGCTGTGTGTCAACATTCTTTTAGTCTAGCTCTATTCGCAGTCTTTTCACGTTAAGAATCGTAATTCCCTCACAACTGAACTCTCACAGCAAACACTTCAGTCAATGTACTAAACGTAGAATGCGCCTCGGGAACATATCAGGACTCGCTTCGGATTCGCAAAATTTTTACAGCGTGCGTGATAGTACATCGCGCATTGCACAAGTTCTGGGGCCCCGTTGTCTTTCGCGTGAGAAATTTTCGTACATTTTGACGGTTTTCTTGGGTTCGTTGATAATATAATGGAAATAACCGACTCCACCCTGACCATTTACGTTTATTTATAGGCGCCGGCTCGAGGAAAGCCAAAATTAACGGGCTTGGCAGCCAAGCCAATTAATTTTGACTTCCTCTAGTCCTTGCCTATAAATAAAGGTAATTGTCAGGGCGTCGTCCATTATTTCTATAATAACACCAAAAGTTATTTTACTCCGCGTCAGACGCAGATGTATAATGATATTGTATTTTTCTAAGTCCACAGCTTTCTGGCGGAAGATTGCATACACAAACTCCATCAAGGTTCCAGGACAAGTATCAGTCCCTTCAATGTAATAAATTATCTGCAGAAAGCTTAAGTGAGCTTGTAACCTCACTAAAATCTTACATTTTCTGAAAGCCTAGATATTGGTTAATGTTGTGATTTATATTGTGAAATCATTGTTTTTCAAATAAGGATCACGAGACAATCAGTGTGCAAAACCTCCTTCCCCTGCACTGTACAAAGGCTGCTGTGACGACTGTTCAAATTTGCGTGATCAGAAGCTGTTGCATTAGTCACATCTTGGAAAGCGCGTCTTCAATTTTTTTGTTTTTTGGGTTTTTTGGCTTGAGGTTCTAGATAATTTCATATGAAGTGAAATTTTCCGGCTTGTTATTGATGCACTGTTAAGACGGTAGAAGAGAAAACTACAGAGGATGAAACAATCTCCGATCATAATCTATTTGAGGTCGTTATGTTGTTAATCATTGGCGCTAATTTCGACAAGGAACGCCACAATGTTAGTCAAAGGAAAATACATTCGATTTTTAAGACGTTTATTCAAACTGATCGTCACATGATCCTTATGTAATCAATGATTAAAAAATACAAATCGCAGCATTTGCAAATATCAAGGTTTCAAAATAAATGCATACTTAAAAGGGCCAGTAATGCTTATTTTTGATTATTTTTCTACTATTTTTGTTTTTTTATGTCAACTATTATTTTTTGTTCTACTCCCCAAAGTTTATTGGTATACACTGTATGATATTTAGCTTCACCTGTGTTGTTATTGTTGATAAATGAATTCTTGTCCAGACTATAATTCAACCCTAAAAAGCACAACTCATTTTACACATATAGACGCTATATTGACAAGCTTAATTGTTATTTCAACATTCGTTTTGGAATAAAATAAGGACTTGCCATTGGCATCGAAAAAAATGAAAACAACGTCAAAAGTTAGCCTTACTTGCACTTTAATTGGGTTATGAGCTCACTTTATCAAACCGTTGTGATAGTATAAGTCGCTACAGTGTCATCAACATCCGACTTTATAAGAAAATAAACAATAGCATTCTTCATTATCCTATTCGCCAGCGTAGCGTTACAATTCAAACACTCAGCGATATTAATTTTCCGGCTGGCTGCAGGTATTTCTTTCCTTGGAGCGTTGCTGTATAGGCCATTCTTTTGAAAAGAGTTTCTATTTGCGATGTCGCCCTAGCATGCAACAAAACAACTATAATTTTTATTGTTATGCATCCTACGTTTTTGAAAACTCGTCACGAGATGAGAAAGAAATTTGGCTTTTGTCGTCGAGAACGTACATACGCTGTTTTGAAATAGAATACTAGTAAGTTGCGATACTATGTTGATATTTCGCGATGACCTGACGCTTGCTACTGCAATAACTGTAATAACGCATGATAATTAAAAGCAAGTTGAATCCGAAGCTGTTAATATCTATAGTGTCTTGTTGGTGTTGGCTGTAGGATAAATTTTCGATTAATTGATCATCGAGTGGTTGATATATCGACCTTTTGTACTCCAATTCTTGTCGGGTCGGTACTCGTATGATCAAAACATATGTTTTCATTATCACTGAAGCTGATTAGATCCAAGATGGTTTGTTATACATGTATCTATCAGATTATTTGTTAGTTGAAAAAACGTTAGAAATTTTTCCGAAAAAAAACCTAGAATAGAAAAAACTGTACAGCATGCTGGCAAGGCCTTACCATAGTGAAATTTTAATGTACATATAGGACCCGGGGAATCGACGTCCTTTGTACCTCCTCGTGTTTATAATGTGACATTAATGTGAAGTTTGTCAAAATGTCAAATTGTTTGGACATAATGAAAGTTATTTGAACTGGTTGGTTACTGCTCCAGCATAACAACCACTTTTAAATGTGATTGTCAGGAGCTGGAATATGTAAATTCAAGTGTGGAATCTAAGTATCAACAGCCTTTGATATGTGTGAAAGTCAATTAAGACATGGGACTCAATAGGATGAAAGATATATAAAAGGGAAAATGGTGAACTTTTATAACGCAGAAAGGGAGAAAACTTTGGGAACAAACTATTGTACCATAATGGACAATGGCCAGTATACACCAAATTATTCGCCCTACATGGACTGAAGGTAGACGTGCACATAATAAAAATTGGTGTTAAACTTGAGTATTGGCATTTTTTTCAAATGTATCTATTATCCATCACATAGAAAATAAATTAGGGGCATTGATTAAAAAGCGTTTGCGTACTTTGTCATATATCTGAAGTGTACATTAATCTGCAATACATGTTCAATAAAACAAAGTTTTTTCAATTGTGTTGAGAGACTTTTAGTCAACAGTGCATCTTAACCTGTGGGAATAAATCAAACTATAGCTTACCCCTCTTTAAGTTTGCATAGGCAAGGACCATATTTAATTTTGAATTACGCAAGGTAAGGAACGGCATTCAATGTGGTGAAAAACAAACTAAGTATCATAAAAAATGACGACAATGATAGAGAAATATTGTCTGACAGTCATAACTATCTGGTGTGTGCCAAGAGACAAATACTAACATTTGCTATAAATAATAACATCATCCTGGCTATAGTTAAAGTTACTCTGACTGGTTCGCATCCTTCCGATTTTCTGATACAGTGATTGGTACAAAATATTTACATTACGTGGCTATTCATGAGCGTCATACAAAGAAGCTTGAATTTTTGTACAAGGTAGCAATTATAAGATAGGTTTCTCGTTAACTGTTATTCTAGATTCTGGCATACAAGGCGCCAAATGTAAAAACATTAATTTACATAATCACACTTATTTAAGAGATAGAACATTAGAAAATGTATATCGAGAGGAATTTTTATATATATATATATATATATATATATATATATATATATATATAGAGAGAGAGAGAGAGAGAGAGAGAGAGAGAGAGAGAGAGAGAGAGAGGTAGATTGAAAGATAGATATAACACAAAATTACATCCAGTACAAAGTAATGATATATGATACTTAAGTTCCATGAAAGTGTTATCAGTGAGATCGATGTAGGCCTCCATGTTGTCCCCCGTTGATACCTTGGCTATAAAGTTGTTAGCAAAGAATTTATTGGTGGTAGTATATGTAGATACAGTGTAATCAGAATAAAATTTGTGAGAAAACTACTTATACTAGTTCTTATCTTATTTGTCAATGGGAATAACAGTTCAAACAGCCATACGTATTTTTCCCGCTTGCTACAGGTATTTTTCCTTGTAGCGTTGTTAGATAGGTCATGCTTTTGAAAAGAGTTTCCACTTGCGATATCTTCCTTGCTTGTAACAAAACAACGATAACTTTCTTATGCATTCTACATTTTTAAAAACTCGTCAGGGAGATGAGAATGAACTCTTGTGTGTGTCGTCGTGACATCGCGCGATTGATGTAAAACGTGAAAAGGTTCTTGTACTTCGAGAACGTACGCAAGCTGTGTCGAAACCAAAAACGAAGTTGCAATACAATGTTCTTGATATGTCGCGATGACATGACGCTGGCTACTCTCCGATGCAAGAAATTGAACTGTAATAACGCATTATGATTGAAAGCAAATTGACTCCGAAGCAGTTGCTAGTTACAGTGTTTTGTTTCTGTTGGCTGTGGGATAAATAATCGATTAGTTGATCACTAAGTCGATCATTAAGCGGTTGATTAATGAACCGTTTATACTCAATTTCCCCTCCAGTCGGCACTTGTATGATCAAAACAAATATCACTTAGCTAATTAGATCCATGATATTTTATCTATCAGAATACTTGTATATAGACAAGGCGTTAGGAAATCTCAGAAAGAAGTCTTCAGGAGAAACACAATCTCACAACATGCTCATAAGGCCTTGGGTCAGTAAAAATTTTAATGTAAAAAAGATGATCGATTTTGAGTTGTAGGATATTTTCGGAAAATACGTGGAACAAAATAGCTGACTTGGTCACAATTCATGACAAATTCAACGATTAAAATTGTTTAGGACAGGAACAAGGCGGTAAAGTCGGCTTTTTTCTTCGAGAAAAATTATTTTAATAACCTAGCTAAACCTAGGTGATTATGTTCCTGTCTAAAAAGAAGTTAAACCTGAGTAAAGATCAATAGGCTCCAAGACAATGCATACTTAAAAGGGCCAGTAATGCTTGTTTTTTATGATTTTTCTACTATTTTTGTTTTTTATGTCAACAATGATTTTTTGTTCCACTCCCAAAGTTTATTGGTATACAAAGTATAATATTCAGCTTCACTTGTGTTGATATTGTTGACAAATGAACTCTTGTCCAGACTAGAATTCAACTCTAAAAACCACCACGCATTTTACACATATAGACGCTATGTTGACAAGCTAAACTGTTGTTTCAACATTTTTTTGTGAATAAAATAGGAACTTGGCAATTTTCATTCAAAATAAAAATAATGAAAACAACATCAAACGTTAGTCTTACTTGCACTTTCATGGGGTTGTGATCTCACTTGCTAGCTGAGAATTAATTGCTTTGACGGACCCCTATGCTTGTCCTGCACTCTTAAAAGCATTTATCAAACCATTGTGGAACGTGATAGTATAAGTCGCTACAGTGTCACCAACATCCAACTTAATAAGAAAACAAACAATAGCCCTTCTTCATTATCCTATTCCCCAGCGTAGCGTTACAATTCAAACATTCAGCGATATTAATTTTCCGGCTGGCTGCAGGTATTTCTTTCCTTGGAACGTTGCTAGATAGGCCATTCTTTTGGAAATAGTTTCTACCTGCGATGTCGCCCTAGCCTGCAACAGTATTTTTTGTTGTTATGCATCCCACTTTTGTGAAAACTCGTCAATAGATAAGAAAGAAATCTGACTTTTGTCGTCGAGAACGTACATATACTGTTTTGAAATAGAATATTAGTAAGTTGCAATACTATGTTGATATTTCCTGATGACCTGACGCTGACTACTACCCAATACAAGACATTGAACTGTAATAACGCATGATAATTAAATGCAAGTTGAATCCAAAGCAGTTAATATCCATAGTGCCTTGTTCCTGTTGGCTGTTGGATAATGTAATGATTAAAATTATACTGTTTACGACAGGCAAAAGGCGGTAAAGTCGGCTATTTTCTTCCAGACAAATTATTTAAACAGATAGCTAAGCCTAGGTGATTATGTTCCTGATTAAAAAGAAGTTAAATCTTAGTAAGATCATAGTGCTTAATTTAGATGGGGAAGTACAAGGAACTTTGTCTAAAACAAATTCTAAGTGATCGATTCAACACAGCCGCCCATATGACAAGAAAATTAGTCCTTCTCTATAGCTAATCGCACGAAACTCTTCTGAATCCAGTTCCAAGTTCAAGGAACTAAATTATCAAGTCTATGTGGCTAGCTAATTAACGAACTAACAAACTATACCGCCCGAAATTTTTAACTAAAACAGGTTATCTAGAAAATTCTAAGATTATCTATTCACTGAAATATTTACACAACCATTCTAGACTTGACGTGTGTCACTGTTCTAAGGAATTTTCTTGATATGATATGCAAATTACAGAATAAAACTAATCCATTAAGAGCAACCGTGACCCGGAGGAGCTAACAGCAACGATATGCCGTACATTTCAACCAAAACCTCGGTAGAAGCGGAGCGTATAATTTGACCGACGAGATGCCCTTGATTAAACTTAGGTTATCTATGCCAGTGTTTTATAATCTTTATATATATATATATATATATATATATATATATATATATATATATATATATATATATATATATACATACAAGAGAGGAAAAACGTGAAGTAGCAAGGCATGCTGGTTGCAATCCCATATGAACACCACCATATTATGATTTCACATCAATGCATAGTATGTCAAAGATTGGATTTCATCATCTATATGTGTATATTTGATATTTTATTTAAAAATTGATTAAAAATATTGTTTGATAACCGTTGATAACCGTTGAATTTAAAACTCTTTTGTTTTCGATTTTCCTTCAGCTTACGACCTCGAGGGCTCTCTGTATACTTTCAGCCTCCATTTTCACACCAATTTTAATATTTTTTGTTTGCTTTGCACTTGCAATTACTGATAGTTGTCTTCGTCACGACGAAATAACCAAACATCTATTGAGTCATATCATTTTTTTGCGATACTCTGATAGATTTTGATACCTTACGATGATAATAGGGATCACACTAATTGATAATTTTTGTATTCAAATAATATTGAACTATCTTGCAAACAATTCAGAAAAACTGACAAGCGTTTAATTTATAGGTCACAGGGATAACTGAAACTGAAGCGTCTGGCGTTCTGATATTGCTATCATTCGACCAATTAAACACAGATTTGTTCAAAAACGAATTTAGATCCGCAAAAGAAGAAAATCTCTTGGCTTATTTTTGTTGATTATTTTTGTTATTGTTTGTTGTTTTTTATTGAGGTCATCAAAACAGTGGGAGGGTACATACGTTTCTATTACAAAAACTTCAATGCAATGATATCAATAAATGGCTTATTTTGTTGCTTATGCATGCCACAGTCTCATTTGATGCATATAAAGTTTTGTACTCTAGAACACGGCACTGCCGATGTACAGAAAGAGAAATATCTTTATTTGGCTTGAAAGTTACGCATGATTTGTTTTAAATACTTCTTACGTCAGTAACATACAAACATACTGTACACAACAACCATGATTGCTGCTACAAGTACGTTGGAGAAATTGATTACTCTGACTGATGTGATTGCCAACTCTGTTTTCATCTCGAGCCTGATAAAGATTTTCTCTTACAGGCAAAAACTGACGTCGCTTTAAACTCACTGCTCCTGTTACTTGCTGTCGCAAACATCGTGATATCTATCATTACATTACCTACGGATCTTGCATTAACAGGCTTTTTGGTCAACGAAGTACAAACACTGCAGTGGTAGGTTGATAACATCTCTCACAGCACGTTTAAAGAAAGAACACATAGGGCCAAAGTCCCTGAAGCTACTATAGACATGGATACAAAATTAAGTATTTCCTAACTGTATGAAATTATCTCACTAAGGTCATCCTAGGGACATGTAAACCAAATATTAAAGCTGTCTGACCAGCGGTTTTGAAAAAACAAGCGACTCAACAGTTGACAGAGCTCTGCTGTGTTATGTAGAGAAAAACCTTTTGTGACACATGTATTGATGAAGAAGGTGGATATCTTTGATAGCTCATTTCAGGATGGCCTAACCACAAATGGAAAATAATTCCGTAAAAATACAGATTTGCATATTTCATCAAACTATATTAGTCTATAATAGCAAATAAACGAGAGTTAATTACATTCTAATTAAAGTAAACAAGACTTGCTTAAATCAAGATTTACGTCATAAAAAACAGCATATCTGTCAGGTTATAAAGAATCTTGAGCTGGTTATCTTTTAATATCAGTATTTTCATCCTATTAACCAAGCACATTTTAACTTTCAAATTAACATTGTAAGTAAGTTCTGTTTAATAAGTTGAGACTGTACGTACTTAGAGAAAGCACACTGAAGAGACAAATGTTTGAAACTTAAGAAGTTCAAGGTCATCAAAAGCATTATAAGGAATCATATTACACTTTCATTGCACTGTTTACACAGATTGCATAAGTGCTATAAATAGCATATGAGGAATCTTACAGCCCAGCTTTACCATAAAAACCCATCACTTTGACCACTCTTTTAATTGACCACTCTATTTTTTTCCTCAAAAAGTAATTTATTTTATATTTACCAAGTCAACCATAAATGGAAATTATAACTTTCTCTATCTCTATTTATTTGACAACCTTATCATGACAAACTATTATGAGCAATTTCTTTTAGACAACATAAATGGTAGTTCAGAATATATCAAAGTTGGGATTCAGGAAAGTTGCCTTTACATGTTTTAATCCTCCAAGATGGTAAGCATTTCACTATGAACTGTCAAAAAAGTTGAACTTTCTGATAATTCAACACTAAAATTATTTTGGCTTTGATGATTTCCTAATTAATTCAATTATTTAAAATCATATTAATTATTTTTTCTGGTGAATTGATAGGGTTTATACAGTACAAGATTTCCATACAATGTAAGTCAAATTTTGACCAAAAATGACAAAAAATTCCTTAAAAATACACATTTGCATATTTCATCACAATTTGAACAAATCTAAGTTGGGTTATCCCTAGGGACCTATAAACCAAATAACAAAGCTGTCTGACCAGCGGTTACGAAGAAGATTTTTTTACCAAAACACCTTTTTTGGCATTAATTTGCCTATTTTCAACAATATCAAAAAATTAAAAAAAATAGTTTCTCAAAATCATATTTTTCATCTACACAACAAATATCAAATCAGTAAGTACTGCGGTTCTCAAGATATTTGAGTGGACGGACGCCTCACAAACGGATATACATACATACATACATACATACATACATACATACATACATACATACATACATACATACATACATACATACATACATACATACATACATACATACATACATACATACATACATACATACATACATACATACATACATACATACATACATACATACATACATACATACATACATACATACATACATACATACAAACATACATACATACATACATACATACATACTATAGTAGCTAAAAATGATGAATTGCAACTCTACTCATATTCCAGCAAAATTGCCACCCGCAAAAATTTTCATTTTTGTGTACCACATGCCGTGTGTAATGACGATGTGTCTAAGGTTATGTTTACGTCATGGTCATGGGCTTATCCACGTATTACAACATATTTACACTACTTTTTATCACGCCATAGTATACCACATCACTTTCAAACTTGACCTTTGTAATTTGCGTATTGTAAATATAGTCCAGAAGCTAAGACACTGGACCGTAACGGAAAGAATACTAACGAAATGGAATGTGTTTTATAAGTGTATCTGGCATCCGGAACGAGAGAAATGGGACATCATCCTTCAACAGCGCCAGCAACGGACAATTCGGTGTTTATAGTTCCATGGTATGGTTACCAAGTCACTGCGTCACCTGGTGAGTTAAACGGTTTCCCGTTGCAACGTTATTGCTTTCTTTCACTTTGAATTTTGTAACAATACTACTATTATGATGTCAGCACAATGAAACCATGTCCTGAGGACCACAACATAAGAGAACGTAAACAACACTTATGATAGTGTATTTAATATAAATCGTGGTATTTCGAAGGCACTGCGGTGTATATATATATTATATATATATATATATATATATATATATATATATATATAATATATATATATATATATATATATATATATATATATATATTATATATATATGATCCGAATGCCTCTTTCCGTACACAGTGAAGCCTATTCTCTTAAATCGACATAGACAACTATATTTATTTTATCATTGAGGGGAAACAGATGAATCATCCTGTCTCTAACGTTTCAGATAATGATTGAAAGGGTTGACAATTTGATTTTTTGACGTTTTCCTGTTATTGCAGGCAATATTTTTCGCCGTTTGTCTCTTCGTATGCCTATCTTTACATGTATGTCAGTATGTTTACCGGCATACATGTAAGATGTTTGCCTGTCTATGTATGCCTATGTATGTATGTATGTATGTATGTATGTATGTATGTATGTATGTATGTATTTATCAATGTTTCTATGTATGCATGTACGTACGTACAGAGAGAGAGAGAGAGAGAGAGAGAGAGAGAGAGAGAGGGAGAGAGAATACTCATTATGGTCTTTCTTTTACACTCCTAGTCGTACAACAATACCAGTGTGTGAACCTGCAGCCTTTACTTTTTTAAAATACGGAATTACCACTACCAACATCATATAGGCCACAGCATATGGAAAACGAAATGCCAGGACGAAGGACACACGTCACTACCATACAGGGCTAAATGGACTTCTGGTAGAAAAATCAGACAAATAAAATCAAATGACTTAAGTTTTGATCACGCAATGCTGTTAGATATATTGATATTTACAATATATAGTCATTTTCACCAAAATGACGCCGCTGTAACCTTAAAGGCACAGTATCGATAGAAAGTGTGTTTACATAAGCTTCACTTACAACGTTTTCATAACACAATTCACCAGTCACGTGACATCCTTCTGTAGTAAGACATGTGATTACAGAACAGAATTATCTATATGTATGTATTGTGTTGTAAGAAATAAGGACCGGGAATTCTGATGTGACATTTTAGATTTGTGCCACAAAATCAGAGTTATAGTGACATAAGCAAATGACGCAATATTTGCCTGATCAGAAAAGCTGCAAACAATTATAGACTCTATGAATATTTTAACTGAACTTGAACACCAAGTAAGACTGTTGTATAATGGTAAGTCATAACCATAGGAATGATAGAGATAGAGGAAAATATTCCTTGGTTTATCTGAAGGTCACAAGATGCGAGTCTATACAATATTATTCCATGAATACACAAAAACATGTACGTTACATGAATGAGTTATGACTATTGACGTTCGTAAAAGTCGAGTTTATTAACTTTATGGCATTGTTAGTTTACATTACAAAGAAGAATGTTCGCGAGTATATATGGACCATTTATGTTCTGTTAATATGCAACAAAAGCGACTGTAAAAACGTCAATTTCAAAAGTGAATGACTAATTCCACAATGGCAATGACTTTACATACTTGAACCAAGTCGTGTTGAAATGTAGTGACTTAAAATTGAGCATCGAAATAATTTAATAATAAATGTCAAAGTAAACAAAAAACCATCCATTACGTTTCATTATTTGATTTACTATTTGCTCCTTTATGCAGATTTACTATTTTTCTCATGTTACAAAAAGCAATTAATGTCGACATTCAGATTTAGTCATTAATATCAATAATTTTGAGCTGTCAAATGCAAAATTGTGAAACAAACCATAAAAACGTTTCAATGTTTGATTGATTTAGTCCTCTTTTAATGCAACTATATATTTTTTCTAGAATTGAAGAAAACAGAACACTATCTTAAAACATGTGAATGTCAGGATTAAAACATGTACATTAACAATTTTGTACCGATAAAAGTTAACATGTGGTCATTCGAAGATCAATAATTTAGTGCTCTCAAAACCAATAGCAAATGTTTAACATCGTGTTCAGGTGAGAAATACAATGACTCACCGGCAATATACCAGACTACACGTATTTTGATTGCCAATTAAGATTAAGGTTGTTTTAGTTTGAAGTTGAGGATAAGTCCTAAGTTTTGGTTTGAAAGCCTCTTTTTAACTAGCAAACAGCTAGTTGCCGAACAGCAACGGTAGATGTAATGACATAAGAAGAAAATGTCTTTCAACTGTTGTCAATTTGGATTCGTTCCAGCAACAACCATAATAATAACATCAACAAGAGCAAGAACAACAAAAACAACAACAACAACAACAACAACATAAATAATAATCATAATAATAATTAAAATATTTGATGATAATTTTCCGTCTCGCTTTGACGCTAATAATACATTATCGTTTTCACTAACACACGCGGTTGAGTGATTCAGAATATTGGGTTTTCTTCCATATTTTCTTCCTGTTCACAAGAAGACTTAATATATGCGTTCCCCGTACAAATCCTGCATGTTTTTTTCTCTGTGAAATCAATATTAAATGCCAGGACATTTTGGATTTCTATTGTCTGTGAAGGTAGTCACGAGGACTTGTGTTCTATATATGAACAGAACACATATTGGCAACAATTATTTTTTATCTCATTTTTATATTTTTCTCTATTTTTACAGGTAGCCCTAATAAAGTCGGCCAGATTTCATTGGATTATGACGTATTAAACAGCAAATTTAATTGACTAGCGTTTCAGAATTCAAATAAACCTAGTAACAATCAATCTGATTTCCGTGAGTCTGAACAGACCATTTCCTGTGAAGAATCATAGCATTCCATATGTAAGATTCATCTTGGTTTCCAGATGCATCTTGTATCAATGGCTTTCTATCTGTCGTATATCATCCTTCTTTTGTCGCAGTCTAAGTTGTTTTTATTTCGTTTTTCATTCGTCTGCCTTCACGTTTGGGTGAAAAATTCCTATTCTTTCAGATGCTTGCATAGGCATATGGTTGTTGTCATGTTCGATACAGGTGACACCTAGAGTAGAAGCGATATGATAGAATACAATGTATGTGTCATAAATGGCAATACATTTGCTCACGACTTAGAGGTCACTGTCACTTGACGAAGTCAAACTTGCAAAATGCGGGATAGAAGAGTCTGAAGTTGACAAAACCATATATTATATTCTCGATGGCAAAGCAGAATCTATAAAATTCGTTGACATAACAGAATAGCAATTTCAGTGTTCAAAATGTTGAATACAAACTTGTCGGAGACCTGCAAACTTCAAAATGAATTGCTGCATTTTAAGGTAGTATGCGCCTCGAAAGTGAAAGGTTTAAACGTTTGCTAAAACTTTTCTCGACGAAACTTTCAACCATTCTCTTACCAAATGAACAATAAAAAACGGGGGTAACCGTTCAAAGTTTGGTAACATTTAAACAACCACTCAATATTTGCGATATTTGAAATTCAAAATGGCCGCAATTCTTCTATTAGCTTTATGGGGAATTATAATTTTTTTGATTTTCGAAAATCTAAGCCTGACAAAGTCTTTCTTTCTCAAAGAGCTTTAAAATGAACCCCAACAAGTGGTAGATCAGAAAACAATTGTAGAAATTTTAGGGTCATACTATCTGTCCATAAGGCGTGTTCCACCTTAAAGGTATACAGTCACCTGTAATCTAAATATTCCAATATATGGTCAAAAGGGTGTTCCTTGGTATTCAAAATGCTCATGTGAGGGCGCTGTTTTTAAAAAAGTGGCCAACCGCTTAAAATCTGTGATTCGTTAGATTTTCTCTTTCCACGGTAACTGTAGCAAAATTGGAACAGGTGACAGTATACGTTTAAGTCGTGCAAAAATCAGAAGCATCGTGGTATGTGATAAGATATATTTAATTTTGATTGCAGAATATATGTTTTATTTAAAAAAATCGTAAATAAGAAGACGTGGCATAAAACCTGTAGGGATGTGATATGTTGAATTAAATTTCTGCGCGGAATGCCATGAATGCCAATAGCATTTGAAGTAAATATTTTTCTTATTGGAAAGCATATGTGTGACAAATCTCTTTTTTTTTCAAGTAAGACTAGTTATTCTTTACACGTGATTTAAGCGATTCAATTTCTTGTTCGAAAACCAAAAGCAAGGAAAAACGGTATACCTTGCATCCATTACTATCCCAGGCAGTTGTCTGCTTGTCCATGTAATTGCACACTGTTTCTTTAATGGCAACTGAGATATTTCCTTCCTGCCCTGCAAATTGATTTCATTAAGACATATGTTATCCTATATTATATAATACCTTTGTCAATACAAGTAAATTATGTGATGTCATAACCTCATATCATTACTGACAATGCATACGATTATCAAGCATTGTGGCCCCGGATATTTTATACTTCTACAAATTTACTGGTATTGCCAAAACTATAAAATAATAACAATAATGTACCCCTTCCAGCCAATATTGGACGGTAGCATGTACTCGGTTTCGCCCCGTACATTACGTCGTGCAAAGTTTGCTATCGTCCATTATAGGCCGGAAAGGTGTACATTATTGCTTCAATAATGGGAACATTACAAAAACACAGCTATGTCCGAATTTAAGCAGCTGCTACTGCTAACGGAGCCAATTAATATTCCTTTAAAATAAATATTATATTGAGGATGGCAAGTAGCATGACATAAATAGAAATCATACTTACTCCCTGGAATGGTAAAAGTCAGGTAGTATTCCCCGGTCGTCGTAAAGTAGTCCTCTGGGATAAAAATGCTTGAATAGTTTCCGCTGAAATTGACATCCAGAGAGAATTGGTAGCCATGGTAACGACCCGAATACTTAACAACGTCCTTGAAGATGTATGCAGTTGTATTCCCGTAAAGAGATCCAGTAATTTCCGGGTTGAACACGATTAAGATAGCATGATGTGAATATGACACCTGGAAAAGGAAAATCATTGTTGAGTGTGATGGACTTAAAGAAAGACGGAATAATTTTTAAAGTCAGACTTGAAAGAATCCGTGAAAAGTCAATTTAAGAGATTCTTTTAATCATCACCACCAAGAAAGTAATACATACATACATACATACATACATACATACATACATACATACATACATACATACATACATACATACATACATACATACATACATACATACATACATACATACATACATACATACGCAAACAGCTAACACGTATGCCGGTAGACATACATACATGCAAAGACATAGGCGTACAGAGAACTAGGCGGCGATGAATATAGCTTGCAATAACAGGAAAACGTCAAATGTCTCACTAATGTACCCACCTTTAAAACCACTCCAAAGTAGGTGACATTGTTCTCTTCAAGATACAGACTTTCAATCAGGGTATGCGCTTGGTGGGACGGAAAATCACTTGCAATCATAATTTGAATGTCATCATTTGTATCATTTACTAGAGAGAGAAAAGAGAGAGTTCGAAACATCAAATCGTTTTATCGGTTCTGAGGACCCAAATACAAAATGAAAACAGAAATGGGGTAATGTGAAATGAGTAAGCGTGTTCTATAGTCATGCTAAACTCGTCGAGAAATTTGGCAAGCCATCAAATATCCGCCATGAGTTAAAGCTAGGAATGTTACCACTCT
Organism: Ptychodera flava; assembly: GCF_041260155.1. Classification (NCBI taxonomy): domain Eukaryota; kingdom Metazoa; phylum Hemichordata; class Enteropneusta; family Ptychoderidae; genus Ptychodera; species Ptychodera flava. The sequence continues at coordinate 7,697,534 of NC_091929.1, forward strand.
TCATTCGAGAAACATCTCCGTATCTACCATAATGAATATCAGTTTTCGAAGAATCAAAAATTGAATTACAAAATGAATTTCGTTTTATAAAATTATTATTAAAGTTGCTGTGGTAGGTGATCAGAAATACTAAACATGTGCATTTTTCATATTTAAGTATTCTATGGACATAGTTAACTTTATACACAATCAATTATATTATATGGTGGCTATGACACATTTTGGCTGCCTGACATTTTCTTCTTTTATTAATTACACGAATACATCATGCTTGCAGACCATGCAATATTTCTTTTTAACAAACTTTTATTTTTCAATACCTCAGTATCTATCGTTCACAAGATAAAAAAAGCTTATATACATATAATGCCTGACATTATATTTATCTTTCATGATAATAACTTTTGATCAATATCTCAAATAATTTGCATGTAACGTAAATATTACCTTCTACTTCATTGCCTTCTGTGTCTGTAAACGTCAATGAGAGAATGTCATTCATTGGAACAGCGTTTGCAGCATCGTCTCTTGGCAGTGACCGTCTTTTGAAACGTTTCACCTGTACAGTACAGTAAAGGGATATGTTACAGTCTTTGTGTACAGTAAAGATGTTGACGTTATCTTCAAGAAGGAGGCGCCTTCAGTTATAAACATAACGGCCAAGCATAACGTTCTCATTGAAGAACTCCATGAATGTTATTCCACTGAGAGTTACTTGATCAACGAACACGCCGAGATTTGAAGTGATCAGCTCGCATTCATTCTCATTAATCACAAAAGAAAAACAAGCCTGCAAGCTACCAGAGGGAGCTCATGTTAGTAGAATTGGTCAAGGAAAAGGAGTGTAATTTCATGTACGAAATTTTATATTTGTTCATTTTCTCAGATTACAGTGAACATGTGAAAGCTTACCATGGCATTTCTTAACATGAACCATGACGTTTACAAAGGATGAAAATAAACAGTCAAAACTACAACACTCATATTCACGATGGTGACATTAACTGAAACCAAATAATCGTTTACCTTTCTTTGACTAAAAAATAATTTCCCTGTTTTAATACCCTTCTGTGACCAAAAAGACTATACTCACAATTCTATATAATGGTCCTTCTAGCATTGTCACGTTGGGGAAAAATCTGTCTGCTGCTGGAAGGACGAAGCCATTCCCATCTCCCAATGTTATGGAAGTGTTTGAAAGACTGCCAGCTAAGTCACTTTCTAAGTTCAATCGAAGTAATGGTGTATCCAATATCACAGGACCGCTGCCAGGCTGTGTCTTGTGAAGAACAAATTTTCCGATGTCGTCTCCACTTTCCAGCATTTGATTTGTCACCTGATTTTTCTCATCGGTGGTGGCGCCAGTCATCGCTGACGAAGACCAGAACGCTCGAATTGCCATGTCCACTACATGTACAACCTCTGTAAGCATGGCAAAGCACAAAGTTACAACAAATCGAATGTCTCAGTTCCATAACTTCGTAAAAATGGCTAATAAAGTGTGGCGTCTTCTGTCTACAAATTAAAACCTACCGTAAAAACATACAGATGTAAAATGATCAATCTTGTCAGAATATCGAGTTCTTTCTATGTGAGAGCGAGGCATAGGCTAGAGATTGAAACATAGGGTGTGTTTTTTACCGATAAGCCTACTCAAGCCGTTCTGCCGTATGGGTCTTGTAGTATAGAACTGTTGCCCCTCAGAAAACATATTTCATGCATTAGCCGATGCCATCTTTATTGAAAACACATTACGTGCACATAACTCGAATGCCTGGAAGTGTCTTATGCTCCGCAGAAATATATAAAACATACCTTTATTATAATAATTTGAATGACTTAATTGGTTTTCAGATTCTTGTTTATCTTGTTAACAAACTGGACGCATCAGAGAACATTGTGAATTTTCAATGTTATGAGATCATAGACAGTATAAATCTTCTAATACACCACAAATGGAGAATCTTCCTGTGAGTAACATCCCTCCACTTCTGGTGTACGACTTTACTTACCTGTGGCGATTGATTGACTTTCGTTTTGAGATACATTTGCCTTGTTAAGACCAGAAATGGCGTTCGACACTTTGCTGAAAATTTCGATGACCTGTTGAAGTGAACGTTAAAAAGTCAATGGTTTTGTCCCTCCGCTATGTCACTTAATTGAGAAGGAACATAAACCTTTTTTCCAGACGCATCCCTGTTTTACCTTAATTTTCTAATTAGCTCATCACTTATCATACTGTGAACAAGTGTATCTCGTTAATGAAGAATTAACCAATAACACAAACATACAAGTGCTTAAAATGCTTAAGTAAGGAGGAAAAAGTCAAATACTTTATTGAGTACTTACTATCGATGTCCGAATTTTGTGAATATAACCTAAGGAATATTCTCCTCGAAAGTGAAAGACTTAAAATTTAGCTCAAACTTTTCTCAACGAATGTTTCAACCTTTCTCTTTCACAATCAAGAATAAAAATTGGCGTCACCGTGCGAATTTTTGCATCGGAGAAACAAATTGTCCAAGATTTACCGATATTTGTAAGTCAAAATGGCCACCATCCCTGTGCTAACTCTATCTAGAAAAATTAAATTTTTGAATTTCGAAAAATTAAGACGATGAAAAGTTTTCTTATATCGAGGGCTTTAAAATGAACCCCCACAAATGGTAGATCGCCAAGGAGTTGAAAAAGTTTGAGAGTCCGACTATCTCTCCCCGAGGCGCGTTCTACCTTAAACATTGTAAAACCCTCTTCAATTCTTACCTCACGTGCTGAGAGGCTCGATTCAGTCCCATTTGAAGCGGTGAACATTGCTGGGATCTTTGCTTTGTTTGAAAGGAAAAAAAGAATTGAAATGATAAGTTTTAGTGTTCACGAACCAACAGGCTTACATATTTTAGCATATATAAGAAAACAATTATGATAATACTCGAAAATACTATGAACATTATGAATAGATGAATTTCACAACTTGAACCCTTAACTCAATCTCGATGCTGACAATTACACGTCACTGATGCCAGTTAAAACCAACACACCTCAGATTTCATATGTATTTTAATGTTCCACAAAATCAAAATCGAAAGACACTGCGTGATAACTTTGTGTTTCATCCTGTGGCTGTACCTTTAATAATCAATATAGTCTCGGAAGTACCAACGCAAAAACCAAAATAACATGACATAAATTTATTAGAAATTTAATCGAGATACATGTACGAAATTGAAACCCGCACACAAGACTGATTTGCTGAGTAATCTACGCGGCATTTAAATAAAAAGGCACTGTAAATTTTATAACTTCAAATAAGCAAGGATTTGTTTCTGATTCTCAAAGTTTCCAATTTTTGAATATTACGGAGACAAGTAAACTGACTCAAAAAGATACAGTCTGATTTACCTTCAACTACCACTGTGAACGAACACACAGCCATATTGCCAGAAGGGTCTGTCGCTTCATAAGTCACGACGGTACTTCCGATGAAGAAATCGCTTCCAGGATCATGACTTCCTTGGACTTGCACAGATTCAGAATTATCAGTGGCATAAGGAAGTGGCCATGTCACTGAAACTGTCGGGTTGTCAATAAATGCGGTAGTCAAAATGTCCGCCGGACAATGAATGTCGGGCTTATCAATGTCTGTTGGAAAATACATGCAAAACAACACAATTGGTACTTTTGCTTGTCGCATGGCTAATAGATTGACTATACCTTCACGGGGGGGGGGGGGGGCAAATAATATTACACTAATCTTCAAGAGACCGGAGCCTAGATATAGTTGATGATTTTGTCACCTGTATTACCATAATTTCTGCAATTATGCTGTTTCACATTGATTTCATCTTTCGGTTATATGACTAGTGAATAAATCAGTAGCAGCAAATGTCTAAACTCACAATGTATTATTTCCTTACGAATGAATAAATGTTAAACTAAAAAAGTGTTACATGTGTACAAAATTGGAGAGTCTTTCGGGTGTATAGCTAGGAAGCTTTGCATTTTGTTAGCAGAGGAGCATTCTACTACTGTCACGTGACGTGACAATCATTATCAATGAATGAATGAATGAATGAATGAATGAATGAATGCTTTATTTCACCAGATGCTTCACAGTATGTACAATAATGAAAATTATCAGAAAAACTGTGTATTACTGAAATTGTACAAAGTCAAGAAAAGAAAAGAACATCGCAATATTGTAAAATCTGGTGGGGGCCATGAAAATAGTCTAAAAGGACTAGTCGAGTTCATGGCCCGTGAGTATACTAATAACTATTCGGTACAAGCTTAAGTGTGATGGAGGATAGAAACAAACACTCATAATCATTATCAAACGGTGACGAACAAATGTTTGAATTAACAAACTTTTAGTATGGAAAATCTACCGTATATAAAAATAAACATTCTCAGTTCATATGAAGTCGTTGGGGGAAATCATATTTGGTCACTATTAAAAGACTTTGAGAAATATGTCATCCTCTTCATGCAAGCTTTTCTTTAGGGAAAAGAGGCATTGAGGTATGTACATCTGGGACAGATATTTGGACTAAAACTGTGAAAAGCCTTTTGATCTAGCAATTGTTGGGCTAATTCGAAGCTTATGGAAAGAATGAACTTTTGCAGGCTTATTTTTTTTGAAAATTGATAATGTTATTTGTCCCATGCTGTTAACACAGAGAAAGCGGATATTTAGAATTACAAGTGTCGGGAAACGTTGAATACTTGATCTAGTACCAAAATTAAACTGTCTCCCCCATCGATTTTCATTCTTGATTTTGAAAGAGATATATATATACGAGTCGTTTAACAGAGCAAATTTGAGCAAGTTTAACCTTTTTACTTTCGAGGCGCTAAGTACGTTAAACGCTATTGTAAGCTTTTCTGTTTGAACTCCTACCTCTTATCAGCCCACTTGTAAAAATTTCGGTGGCTCCGAATTCCCCCTCGTCGCTTTTCAAATAGCATCCCCCGCCGTCACTACTCCACGTCCAACCTTTGCATCCTGGAGTACCCTTGCACGTCTGACAACACTCCTCTGCGTTATTGGTATTATTGCCCTGCCCTCCGAACATATCGTAGCCTGCTATATCGAAACCTTCACGGATAGTACCGCATGCTAAAAGTAGGGTGGAGCGAAAGCAGAAAAACTCATCTTTATGAACGACCTGCAATAGTCTAATCTTCATAAACAACCTAAAAAGTATAATGTTGAATATTGATGGAACGACAAATACTCATATATCTTCTTCCATAGTAAAATGGTTCACTTTATTAAGCATAGTTACGGATATTCTTTCCTCATTAGGTATTTGAATTTGGGCATAAGAAATGGAAAAGACAAGACAATAAAATGAAAAAACATTGAGAATATTTCTGAGGCACGCCCTCGTACGATGTATTTCATGTAAAATTGAAATGAATCACAAACTGTTCCTCATTCATCTATTTTAATGCTGGAAACGTGAGCATTACCGGGCTTCTTCTTTATTCTGGCCAAATATGACACCTCGGTCACTCAAATGATTAGCGACAGCATTCCCGGCTTTGACTTATTACAGTGATTTATATCTGTATCTTTTCATACAATATTTAGACAATTTTGGGACCAATCCTGACGGGTGTAGCATGCTAGCAGGGTACGCTTACCCATTCCGGACACCTGGTACCGCCACTAACTATCAGTGGTTCAGGATGGTCCTACTTAAAGGGACATAAGCTGTAACTTGTGGCAAGTTTTTCAGTATTCTGCTTCTGTATATCAACTACCGTGTCTGACCCTTATCCGTTTGTCATGCTAAAATTTCGAGTATTCTTTTTGTCAACACAGCTTCATGTGTATAGTGATCATTGTTTATTGTTTACAAATGAATTTTAGTCTGGACTTGAATACGATTTTCCACAATAACAATGTAGATTATACTCATATAGGTTGTGTTGATATGCTAAATACTTGGCATTAAATTACAGTTTAGGGATTCAATGCAGAAAGTGTAGGGAAACCACAAAACAAAGGTTGTGAAAAAATAGCCAAAAGATGCAGCTTATGGAGCTTTAAATTTGTAAATCTGAAATGTCCCATGCACCTGGTAATGTATTACCTTGAATGATAGTGATTATTGGACCAGTTTAATGTCATATTTATAGATTTTTATGATGCTTAATCGTACTGTGTATTTTGAAAGAACATCATTCTGACCAATAGTTTTGCTTGACAAAAATCAAATCGCTTGAAGAACAATATTATCAAATACTTACGTGAAGTGAGTCCTACAGAGAAAATCTGAAATTCAGTAAAGATGAAGTGTACACTTTAATTGAAGTCGCCTATCAGCTATATAATGTGTTCAATGTTACCTAGCGCAAAAAGACAGTGATTTCGATGAAATTAATTTCTTTACGTAAATTTTCATCAGCATTATAGAGTTGTGCTGTATGAATCGCCCAAAATGGGCTTATAATAGCAAGTTGAGAAAGAAATGCACTTTGCTAGAGCGTTTTTGACCGAGATGGCTAGGTTTCTGGGTGCCGTACTATGTGAGTTCGAATCGGATGGAAAAATTCACTGCGTCTATACTCCTTGTTTTTCCTTTTCAAAGTAGGCTAATACACGCACTAGCTTATTTTTGTCATTAGTTTCGATTTCGTGTTCACGATCATTAATATTACCGCCAACAGCACCATTCCCTCGGCGAGCAACAAATTGTGATCTTGGTTTTGTTATCATGTGTTATCACTTATTATTTATTTCATCTTAACTAGTGTATTATATTCTATCACTGCGACAATAAATTCTAACACGATAGGTCTATTTTCCATGAAATACAATGACTTGCTATACGATTGTTCACTTTCAGCATTACTGCGAATCAGAAAATTCGTGATATGATATTAAGTCTCATTTCGTTTCCCTGTGTCAATCATGGCGGATGACGTCATTCAATGGCAGTTCTGACTAAAGGAGAATGAGATAGATCAGATGCTAAGTTCACCGACAGGAGGAAATTATGAACAGCAGTCGGTTTACGCTACACACAAGTCTGGTTTGAAACAAGTTTAATGTTTACAAACGAAGAGAAAACACTGTAAAAACAACACGGCGCGACGTGAGAAAACGCACCGAGCGAATAATGTACATATGTACGATATGTACATACGAACATACATGTACATATGTGGTTATGAGCTTGCATACATATATTCATACACACACATCAAACAGACAAACATGCAAACAAAGGTAATGAAAATGACAGTGCGCAGACATAGCTCTGAAAAGGCTTACAATTGTTTCTGCATGCGTAAGCCACATTAACATTAACGCATTAACACATTAACACAGGAAGCACAAGTTAGAAAAGTTAATATATGAATACTCAAAACTTAACTTACCTGTAATAGTGACAGGAGCGTTATTAACGTTGTACTCATGGCGATGCACCATGAAACGAACATGGGATATGTTAAACTATTCAAAATGCGAGTATTTTTAACTTTTCATATGATGATTTTTACTTGTGATGCGCGCGCAGGAAACCACTAATTACAGATACTTTATGCGATTAAATTTTTGTAACATTTTATGCACATACTAGTTATCTCAATTATGCTGATTGCCAGCACATCAGTCTGAGAAACCTATTTTCTTAACAACGCTTGTATAATGACTGTGCTTTTGTCTAGTACCGTACATAATGATAAATGATTGAAAACCATGCATTAACATATGTTTGGCTTATGAAATGAAACCAATTTTATAGGGAAAATATTGAATCTAGTTTGCTTATGGGGAATGCTTCTCTGCCATTTAAATGACAGAGGACTAAATGCATAAACTGAACAAAGTCGATATCAACTTGAAAGTCAGTCTCATCAACTTAGTCGAAAAATAATCCCAATACTCAATACTAAGTTAGTTGATCAGCAAGTCGAACATTAAATGGTTGATAAATCAACCGCTTCTACTCAATTTCTTGTCGGGTCGGCACAAATAAATGTCAGTTGATCAGGAAGGCGAACATTAAGTTGTTGATTAATCGACCCTTTGTACTCAATTTCTTGTCGAGTCGGCACTAGATATGATCAAACAAATGTTTCATTTTCACTTAAGCTAATTAGATCTATGATATTTTGTCGTATCTATCCGATTACTTGTTAGTAGAAAAATACGGTGGTTTCAATCGGGTTCGAACTCACAACATACGGTACCCAGTCACCTAGCGGAGAAGCCACAGACAAAACCGCGTGGCCAAATTCCCAATCTCAAAAAGATTGGTTCAATAACCGAGCTATGTTGTTACAATTTTTCTGACTGCGACCCCTCCATACGCTGCAGAGTTCGTGAAGCACTCACGCTCGTACGCTCACTATCATACATCGCACACAAACTTTATCAAAACTTTATCAAAAGAGTTAGAATTTTTCTGAAGAACGCCTTTAAGAGAATTTTTCTGAAAAACACTTTAAAGGTATTCGGTCACCTGTTTTTAATAGCCAATCACAGATTTTACGCGGCTGGCCGCTTTTTAAAAAGGGCGCCCCACACGACACGCCATGGCATACTTAGCAGCGTCGTCTGCATGTCCTTTGACGTATCAAATATGGAGGACCGACAGCTACAGGTGTTACGGGGTAGTACGCTAAGCCCCGCCCCTTTACCATACATGGAACATGCAAATTTACGGTGCCCGTGTACCCTTAAGAGAAAATAAATTACAACATTCTGACACGGCCTTGGCATAGTGACAATTTAAATGTACAAAAATGAATATTGATCTGGAGTTATAGGAGCCTTTGGGAAATTAAATGGGACATCATAGCGAACTTTGTCACAATTTATTACAAATGTTATGATTGAAATGTACTGCTGTAATAGGAAGAGGGCGATCAAGTCGACCCTTTTCTTAGAAAAAAATATTTAAACTAATAGCCAAACCTAAGTGATTAAGTTTTCAATTAAAACGAAGTTCGAAACTGTGTAAAGATCATAGAACTTAATTGAAGTTGGCAAGTACAAAAATCTCGTTTTAAATCAATCTCAAGTAATGATCAAGTGTTGACAGCCAGATGTTGAACAAGAAAATTAGTCCCTCTCCTAATGACTCTATTAAAGTTCTTGTGAATGCAGTATAAGGTTCATGAAACGAAAATCTCAAGTCAAACTAACTAACTATACCGTCCGAAATGGGGAGCTAAAACAGCTTTTCCAGAAAATTCTCAAATTATCTAATCATTGCAATATTCACACAGCATTTCTAGAAAAAATGTGAGGACGTCACGGTCAGTTCTGAAAAGTTTTCTATCGATATGCAAATTGCATCGCTAAAACTTCATATAACCAACTATAAGCAAACATGGCCCTGAAGACTCCACATGAACAATATACGCTACATTTCCACCAAAATCTCAATTGCAGGGGCCTATAGTCCACGGACCCCTATAGCGTATAGCGTAATCGACTTCCGCACTAAGTTGAAGGTTTCCACGCCTGCGTTTGTTGATCTGTTTCTAAATTACGTACATGTCATTTAATGCTACTTTGGACTTTTTCTCTCAAAAAATCATCCGAATCAAAGTTTTGCCGCTAGTAAACCGCTTTAATTAAATTATTATAGTTTCAAGGCAAGGGCTGTGCAAAATGCAAGCAGGAATAACACTTCTTTTAGAATTAACTGGTTAAGTGTTACTCAACTTAGCTAAGACCTAAGATTTGTATTTTTAAATCATTTTTTACATAATTATTATTATTATTATTATTATTATTATTATTATTATTGTTGTTGTTGTTGTTGTTGTTGTTGTTGTTGTTGTTACTCTTTATTGACAGAGGGTAATCTGAATTACAAATAAATTGTAATTTACATCAGAGCCCTTGTATCATGTGACAGCAAAGTTATATAAGTACAAATATTTTCTTTCGCCTGTACAAAGGTTGCAGTCCTGCCTGATGGAATTTGCGTTACAAAAAGCTGTTGCATCAGTCTAGGAAGCAAGTCTTCGAATATGTAGTTATGTATCATTTATATTACGTGGAGTTTTCGTGCTTGTGCTTGACGTACTTTTAGAGTCCGTAACAGAAAAAAATTGGGCAGATAAAAACAATCTGTGACACATTTGTGTTGTAATCATTTTTGCTAATTTCGACAGGAAACACTAACAGCGTTTGTACAAAGACGGTGAAATAATAATTTTTAGCTTATTCAAATTGGTAGTAACACGATCCTAATGTGAGCAATGATTACAAAATACCAATTGTTGCATGTGCTTATATCTAAGCTTTCAGAAAATGTATGCTTTAATGGGGTTAAGAGCTCAGTCGTTAGCAGAGAATTCATTGTTTCGAAGGACCCAATACTTGTTTCGCAAACTTAAAAGCATTTATAATCAAATCATTGTTGATATTGATAGCATGCGTAGCTACAGTGTCATCAGTGTCCAAATTTATACAAAACAAACTACAGTATTATTTATTTTCTTATTCGCCACCGTAGCATGCAGTTCAAGCAGCGATACGTTTGTTCTGGCTGGCTGCAGGTATTTCTTTCCTTTGAGCGAGGCAAGATGTCTCCCTTGCTTGTAACAAAACAACGATTTTGTTCTTAATATGTATACTACATCTGATGAAAACTCGTCACGAGATGAGAATAAATTCTCGCGTGTGTCATCGAGAACGTACGCATGCTGAGCGAAACCAAATAAGATGTTGATATATCGCGATGACCTGACGCTGACTCCTCTCAGATGCAAGACATAGAAATGTAATAATACAATATGATTATAAGCAACTTGCGAAGCTGAATCCAAAGCAATTAATAGCTCTAGTGTCTTGTTTCTGAAGGCTGTAGGATAAATATTCGATTCATTGATCACTAAGTCGATCATTAAGTGGTTGATTAATGAACTGTTTGTACTCAATTTCTTCTCGAGTCGGCATTTGTATGATCAAAACAAACATCACTTAAAGTAATTAGATCCATGATATTTTGTTATCGGCAAGGTGATGGGAATATTCTGATACGGCCTAGGGACAGTAAAAAAAAATTAATGCAATAAAAGAGTATCGACCTTGAGTTAAAGGAGACTTTCGGAAGTCAGGTTGGACAGAATAGCCGACTTAGTCACAATTTATTACAAATGTAATGATTAAAATTATACTGTTCACGACAGGAAAAGGCGGTAAAGTCGGCGATTTTCTTCGACAAAAAATTATCAAAACCAATGGCTAAACCTAAGTGATTAAGCTTATGCTCTACGTTAAACGAAGTCAAAACAGTATAAAGATTATAGTGCCTAATTTAGATGGGGAAGTACAAGAAACTTGTCTAAAAATCTCTAAGTGATCGAATCAAGAAGGCCGGCCATGGCCACTTGATAAGAAAATTAGTCTCCTCTATAGCTGGCTTGAAACTCTTCTGAATGCAGTGCCAAGTTCATGGAAGGGAAATCTAAAGTCTAACTAGCTAGCTAACTAACTAATTAACTAACTGACTATACTGTCAATTTTTTTAGCTGAAACAGCTTTTATTGCAAATTCTAAGATTATCTATTCACTACAATATTTACACAACAATTCTAGACGTGAGGCGTATTCTAAAAAGCTTTCTATTGATATGTAAATGACTGTGTAAAACCAATCCACTAAAAAAGAACATGACCTGGAAGAGTTCACAGCAACGATGCATGTATGCCTTCATTTCACCTAAACCTCGGTGGAAACGGAGCGTATACCGTGACCGTCGAGAGGCTCCAGACTAAACTGAAGTGAAGGTATCTACGCCAGCGTTTGATTATCTTTATTCACAAATTTTACGAAAACACGTGTATATCATTATTTAAATAGACAGATAGATAGATAACTTTATTGCCATTATATACATGCATGTACATTAGGAAATTGTCTTGCTGTCGTCACACAAAACAACACAACATCAGATATTAACTAAATACACTTTAAAAACCGACTACAAAACCAAAAAAGTAATACGAAGGAGGCAAGAGTAAAAAAGGATATAAAATCTTATGGATACAGGTTATAAAAATGCAATTGTAAATAAAAAATTGCGATCTGAAAGTATTTGAACAGCACATGGATATGGGGGCATTTGTATTTTGTTTGTTTGTTTTCATTTGTTTTTTATAATGGGAGGGATGATCGGTGGAAATCAGAGGGTGTGACTTTTACAAAACCGGCGCCGTCAAATTTTACAATGATGATTAGGCGCACAAATCTATAAAACAGAATACAAACACGACTTTGTTCTTTCTGAACAGGTGACAACAAGCAAAACAGAGCACTTTTAGTCTTTTGTTCACAAAAATAAAGTCTACAAATTGGCCAGGAGAAATACTTGTCATGCCATGTCATGATGTAACTTTGTTATACTTTAAATACTGGGAAAATTGATTAAAGTTTTGAAAATATTGCGTTATATGAAGTGTTTGCAAAATATGTTTAGACTTTGTAATGACTCACATTTAAACAAGAAATTTGATTATGGATTGTCACTAAAATGTTGATTCACTATACATTGTAGTCTATGAATATTGCGAAATATTTTCCAATACAAACTAGCTTATCTGTATATTTTGAGACGCTTGATTATTGATATTAATGTAATTTTGATTAGACTAGAGTGGTTACAGGTGCATGTGTGTGCAAGAAATTTGATTTTGGAATTTTACCGAAAGTTGATTCACTAGAAATTGTAGTCTACGAGAAAACTATGAATAATTTTTTCCAATACAAATCTAGCTAAATCCGTGCTTTCGTGGATGTTTGACAATTCATATAGATGGACGTGATGAGAATAGGTGTTTGAAAGAGCAGATGTGAGCAACAAATATGATATTGGAATTTCACCCAAGTGATTATTTGTAAAGTTCAAAAAGGATTCGCTGAAAGTTTAAAGGTCAAATGGAAAAATTATATGTCAATTAAGATATTATTGATACGGACAATTTTTGTGCATGAATAATTGAGAGGGTCACATTTTCCTGCAAACACTTTTGAAGGGTCAATATTTTTCACCCTGGGGCCTTAGGGTGCAAAGGGTTAATGAATCTAATCAGATGAAATTGACTGAATGAACTGTTACTCATATGTCTAAGTATGGTCGAGAACGACAAAGTTGTGGGCATCGCTCTTTCGAAAACCAGGGCGACACCATTCGCCATTTTGCTTTTTTAAGGTAGGGCGCGCCTGGAAATTAAAAGACTTAAACTTTTCCTCGAATTTCCTGTAAGAAAACTGTAAGCTATTTTCTTTAAAAATCAAGAATAAAAATCAGGGATAGTGCAAAATGCTGTACAAGAGAGACAAGTTAAGTTATATTATCGACTCATGAAATTCAAATTGGCCGCAATCTCTGTGAAAGTTTAGCTACTCCATGAGCTTCAAAGTGAGCAGCATATCTAAAAAGTATCAGCATTTTATCTTGAAGTGAATATATTCTCGCAATTACTGTCGCGCCAACAGATCATATCTTCATATTGCCTTGTAAACGGTCGATGAGTACATCGATCTGTAAATGGGCTATTAATTATCCGAAAGTACTCAATTTCCTCTCAGTGACAGCAATGTAACAAATGACTTGCCACTTTAGCTAATTAGATCTACGATATTTACGAGTGATATATCCCAAACGAATCGTAAAAGTTTGAGAGGCCAAGCATCTGTCCCTGCGGTACATTCTACCTTATACAAGGAAATTTCAGCACCTCTTCGTTGATGACAAGAAATCGAATACAACTCCGGAGTATGTATACGCCTTAAGTCGAAGTCTGAATTTTGGTGGACAGGGATCAGTATGCAAGCCAATGTTTTTGACAAAATGTCACGTCACCAGGACAATGTGTGACTTGATTTCGCATAAAGCTCGAAAAATAATCTGAACTTTTTTTAACAATTGGAATATATCACGTCCATGGCATGGTCACAGTGAGAAAAATTACCCCTCTCAGTGCTGACAGATCAGCCATACAATGACCAACATGTCACATGAAAACACTGAGCAACTTAATTTCACAACATGGCGCCTCCATAATAACTACTGTGATAAAAATATCATTCACTGCAGTGTCGTCTAAGAATAAAGCGGAGCCAATTTATTTTACAACTTTTGTTTTATTTCACCTAGATGGAGATAAATATTGTCACTCACATTCAAGCATGAAGCTAAGACAGTGTTTGTACATCAAGAAGTCTTACATTACTTTTATGAGTGTAACACCAAGACGACACATCCCTGATAAAGATAGCACTATTCTAAAAATACAGTGACTGTCGGGAATATACTGAGAAAAGTAAGATGTCTAAGTTCATATGTTCTATATAATCGAGTGTGCACACCTAGGTTTATTAAGATGGTTCTGTTGTCAGGATTATTTCCAACATAGTCTTGACATTGGGAAGACCTGATATTTAACAACAGACACATGTGAATTATCTCACTTCAGTCCCCTTCTTTTTGCATTAATTAGGTCTGATATGTTATCAGAATTAATTAATTTGCACAAAGATTGTTCTGTAATAAAAATCTTTCACCTGCTTATATTGATGTATTATATGTGAAAGCATTTGCATGCATGCCTTTCATCATTTTTTGCATTCGTGAGGTCTGCATACTTGAATGATTGACATAATATCTTGTAGGACTTCCTTCCTATTTGAATGGTGTACAACGTTTATTGCACTGGTATGATCTGACATCAGATTTGATCAATATATGCTCACAGAATCATTTTAATGTTTACACCTTGCTCTTTGTATTTACAGGATATACGGTCTGATATTTGATCTGTTGTGTTTATGTGATCTTTGAGTTGTTCAACATGTGCCTTTGAAGATTGCACTTCTGTGTGAATGTTTTACCACAATCTTTACATTCATGCTGTCTGACACCAGAATGGATCAACATATGCCCGATAAGGCCCTCCTCTGTTTTAAATGTTTTACCACACTCTGTGCATTCATTTGGTTTGATCTTTGAGTGGGTCAACATATGCCTTTTAAGATTGCACTTCTGTGTGAATGTTTTACCACACTCTTTACATTCATGTTGCCTGTCACCAGAATGGATCAACATATGCCCAATAAGATCCTTCTTTGTTTTAAATATTTTACTACACTCTTTGCATTCATGTGGTTTGATCTTTGAGTGGGTCAACATGTGCCTTTTAAGATTGCCCTTCAGCGTGAATGTTTTACCACACTTTTTACATTCATGTTCCCTGCCACCAGAATGAATCAACATATGCCCAATATGGCCCTCCTTTGTCTTAAAAGTTTTACCACACTCTTTGCATTTACGTGGTCTGACCTTTGAGTGGGTCAACATGTGTCTTTTAAGATTGCACTTCTGTGTGAATATTTCACCACACTCATTACATTCATGTTGCCTGTCACCAGAATGGATTAACATATGCCCATTAAGATCCTTCTTTGTTACAAATGTTTCACCACACTCTTTGCATTTATGTGGTCTGATCTGTAAGTGGGTCAACATGTGCCTTTTAAGATTGCATGTCTGTGTGAATGTCTTTCCACACTCTTTGCATTCATGCTGTCTGTCACCAGAATGGATCAACATATGCCCAATAAGGCCCCTCTTTGTTTTAAATGTTTCACCACACTCTTTGCATTTATGTGGTCTGATCTCTGAGTGGGTCAACATGTGCCTTTTAAGACTGCATTTCTGTTTGAATGTCTTACCACACTCTTTGCATTCATGCTCTCTTACACCAGAATGGACCAACATATGCCTTTTAAGGTCCTGCTTTCTTTTAAATGTTTCATCACACTCTTTGCATTTATGTGGTCTGATCGCTGAGTGGGTCAACATGTGTTTCTTTAGATTGTCCTTGTATGTGAATGATTTATCACACTGATTGCATTCATATGTTCTATTATTTGAATGAATGCACATGTGTCTCCTAAGACTGTCATTGTGTCTGAATGTTTTGCTGCAAATTGTGCATTGGTATGGTCTGATCTCTGAGTGTGTTATTTTATGTAATTTAAGGTTCTGCGCCAGAGAGAATGTTTTACCGCACTCTTTGCAAAGGTATTGCCTTACATCAGAATGGATCACTTCATGTCTCTTGAGACCACATTTTTGAATAAACGTTTTGCCACACTCTTTGCAGCCATATCGTCTAATGCCAGAGTGGAACGACATATGTGTTGTAAGCTCATTCTTCTGTATGAATCTTTTACCACATTCTTTGCATTCATGTTGTCTGACACCAGAATGAGCCAATGTATGTCTCATGAGACTTTTCTTGTTTTTAAATGTGCTGGGACACTCTTTGCACTCATAAGATCTAGGACCTGAATGGATCAATACTGTATGTCTTGTAAGCTCAGACTCTTGTGTAAAGTTTTTACCACACTCTTTGCATTGATGTGGTACCACACCAGAATGAATTGACAAATGTCTCTTGAGAGCACTCTTATGACTAAACCGTTTCCCACACACTCCACATTCATAATGTCTGACATCAGAATGGATCAACACATGTCTCTTAAGATCACACTTTTGAGAAAATGTTTTGCCGCACTCTTTGCACTCATGTGGTCTAGCATTTAAATGACGCATCAACATATGTCTATCAAGATCATACTTTCTAATGAACGTTTTACCACAATCCTTGCATTCATATGGTCTGATATTTGAGTGCTTCAACATGTGTCTTTTAAGAGTGCTTTTACATGCAAATTTCCTCCCAAACTCTTTGCATACCAGATGTTTGACATCATCATCAATAAGGTCACATTTCTGAGTAAAAGTTCGGCCATGCTCTTTACTTTCACCAGGTTTGATATCTGAGTCGGTCAACATATGAGTCTCAGGATTGCAATTCTGATTTAACGTTTTAGCACACTCACTGCGTTGGAATGGGCTGAGATCAGAATGGATCAACATAAGCTCCTTGTGATCCCTGTTGTGTGTGAAGGTATCAATGCTTTCTCTGCATTCACTCTGTTGTACGCCTGAATAGTTTAAGCTATGTCCTTCATCAGTATTGTTGTTCATATACATTTTACCAGGCTCACTGCTGATTTCACCATCATAGCTGTCCCCATTATGAGATTGGCACTCCATCAAACTGAAGGAATCTTTGTGTGATGTAACTCGGTGTTCAATATGATCACCTTCATACTGTGGAGCCAGGTCTTCATTGCTGTTGTCTCGGTTGGACACGCCATATTCAAATGTAATCAGCTCAAGTTGCACAAGGCTCTGTACAATTATTGATGCATCTGTTAGTTGGGAGATAAGCATAAAACAATTCAGTAGAGTACGGTAGTAGCAAGGCTCCATCAAGCACACTTGGGATATAGAGATGTAAGCTTTTGATGTTACTGTTGACTCCATGTAACATTGGACAAAACTTGGACATTTGTCATGGATTTTTTTGGATTAGTTCAGAGCATACATGTAGCTATGATCAATCTAACAATCTTTAATCCAAAGTTACACGTCAAAGGTCACAGACATACTTATTGAGTAAAACAGATGCAGCACAGCACAACACTGCACCAACCATGAACAAGTACAGGTACACATAACAAAGTCACAGTTGTGAAAGAAACATAAAATTCTACTGTCCAATATGAGCATACATGAAAACGTGGCTATAAAACAATGGGTGATCACAGATACCAATATCAAGCAAAACTTCTGTAGATAAACACATCTGACAATCACTGCATTAGTTTGTCATTGCGTATGCAGCTGATTGACCACTCAAAGTTGATGCTTAACATTAATGAATGACATGAATCAAGTTTTGGTGTTAATATTTCATACAGAGCTGGCCGACAAATGCATTTCTTGGCACATTTTACCTGAAACAGTTCTGAGTAAACACAAGCGACCTAGCAGCCGATATAGCTCCGCTGTGTTTATGTAGAGAATAACTATTTTTGACACATGTTGATGAAGAAGGTGGAAATCTTTGATAGCTCAATGCAATGGCCAGAAAAAAGTGGCTAAAATAAGATGCAAAAATACACAATTTCATCATACTTTGAATATATCACATTGGATCATCCCTAAGAACATTTCAACAAAAGCTATCAGATGAGTTTTTTGAGAATGAAATTTTCTGACCACAAATGGCAACATTGCCCCCAAAAATAAAAATTGCAGATTTCATCATAATTTCAAACGATCCAATTTAGTTCATCTATAGAAACCTGTATACAAAATTTCAAAGCTGTTAGACCAGTACTTTTTGAAAAACACATTTTTTGACCAAAAATGGGAAAAATTGCCCTAAAAATTCAAAATTGCAGATTTCATCATTATTTCAATAAATATCATTTAGTTAATCTATAGAAACCTGTATACCAAATTTCAAAGTTATCAGATGAGTAGTTTTGGAAATACACATTTTTTGACCAAAAATGGCAAAAATTGCCCCAAAAATACAAAATTACAGATTTCATCAGAAATTCAATATATATTACTTAGCTCATCTGTAGAAACCTGTATACCAAATTTCAAAGCTATCAGACCAGTACTTTTGAGAAACACACTTTTTGACCAAAAATGGCAAAAATTGCCCCAAAATTACAAAATTGCAGATTTCATCATAATTTCAATAAATATCATTAAGGTGATCTGTAGGAACCTGTATACCAAATTGCAAAGCTATCAGATGGGTAGTTTTGGAAATACACATTTTTTGACCAAAAATGGAAAAAATTGCCCCAAAATTACAAAATTGCAGATTTCATCATAATTTCAATAAATATCATTTAGTTTATCTGTAGGAACCTGTATACCAAATTTCAAAGCTATCAGATGAGTAGTTTTGGAAATACACATTTTTTGACCAAAAATGGCAAAAATTGCCCCAAAAATACAAAATTACAGATTTCATCAGAAATTCAAAATATATTACTAAGTTTATCTATAGAAACCTGTGTACCAAATTTCAAAACTATCAGTAAAGTACTTTTTGAACAAGTCATCGTTGATGACACAGTCCCCACTTGTTAATGGGTACTTTGATTACATGTCCTCAGAGAGGATAGAGTCATCTTCATTAATTTATAGGTCTGTGATAAAAATACTGCGATACAGATGGTGCTCAATGGCCAAGAATGAGTTCCATGGTGATGAAAACATAAACCAATGTAGGCAACCATCCTAAAGTTCATAAAATGAGTCAACTAGGAATTAATCAACAGGATGTTGTAAAACACTTTTGCATACAATCCTAACACTTAACAGATTATCACTGTTACCATATTTCTTGATGCAGTATTTACAACACTATGAGATCAACATCTGTATCAAGGTTCATCAAATTTGACGTTGTATTAATTTGTGGCTATATCACTCTAATTAGGAAAGTTCATTACTTATGCAATTAAAAATTAATTAAAATGACACTGATAAATGTCTTTTTCAATGTTAAAGCAATGTGAGCTTAACATCTGTACGAATTTGATGCAGTATTTCTTGACATATCAGCCTACTTACGAAACTTCAATAATTGACATGTTACTGCTACATGATGTGAAACAAATTGACGAGCATATGTATGAAATAGGTCAATGTCCTTGTACCAACTTTGAATGATACTGGTGGAAATATGTCTGAGTTATGGCTCTGTACATTCGAAAATTGTAACAAAATCATAGCCATGCAGCGATATTTGATCTTACTGTTTAAAAAATCAACACATATATGTATAACATAAGTCAAAGTCCATGTACCAACTTCGAATAAGATCAGTTGAGACTTGCCAGAGTTATGGCTCTCGACATGAAACAACCATAACAAAATTGCTACCATGTGGCCATATTGGACCATCTCGTATGTGGCCATATTGGACCAAATCGACATACATATGTATAAATAAGTCAATGTCCTTGTACCAACTTTGAATAAATTCGCTTGATACAAGTCTGAGTTATGGTTCCGGACATGAAAAATTCAGAAAAAAAATGGCACCACTGCGGCCATATTGGATTGTATCACAAAACAAATCAATGTGCATATGTATGACATAGGTCAATGTCCTTGTACTATGTTTCAATAAAATCCGTGAATAAAATCAGTTGAGATGTGCCCAAGTTTTGGCTAAGGACATGAAAAAATTGTAACAAAATGGCTGCCATGCAGCCATATTGGATCATATCATGAAGCAAAATGACCTACATATGTATGACATAGGTTAATGTCCTTGTACCAACTTTGAATAAAATCGGTTGAGATATACCTGAGAATTATGGCTCTGTACATGAAAAAATCGTAACAAAATGGCCGCACGGCAGCCATATTGGATCGTATCACATAACAAATTGACATGCATATGTATGACATTAGTCAATGTCCTTGTACCAACTTTGAATAAATTCGCTTGGTACATGTCTGAGTATTATGGCTCTGTACATGAAAACATCGTAATAAAATGGCTGCCTGGCAGCCATATTGGATCGTATCACAAAACAAATCGATGTACATATGTGTGACATGGGTCAATGTCCTTGTACCAACTTTGAATAAAATGGGTTGAAATATGCCTGAGTTATGGCTCCTTACATGAAAAAATCGTAATAAAATGGCCGCCTGGCGGCCATATTGGATCGTATCACCAAAAAAATCAAAGTGCCTATCTATGACATTGGTCAATGTCCTTGTACCAACTTTGAATAAAATCGGTCGAAACATGTCTGAGTTATGGCTCTGTACATGAAAAAATTGTAATAATATGGCCGCCTGGCGGCCATATTGGATCGTATCACAAAACAAATCGATGTACATATCTATGACATTGGTCAATGTCCTTGTACCAACTTTGAATAAAATCGGTTGAAAAATGTCTGAGTTATGGCTCTATACATGAAAAAATCGTAATAAAATGGCCGCCTGGCGGCCATATTGGATTGTATCACAAAAAAAATCAATGTACATATCTATGACATTGGTCAATGTCCTTGTACCAACTTTGAATAAAATCGGTTGAAAAATGTCTGAGTTATGGCTCTATACATAAAAAATCGTAATAAAATGGCCGCCTGGCGGCCATATTGGATTGTATCACAAACAAATCGATGTACATATCTATGACATTGGTCAATGTCCTTGTACCAACTTTGAATAAAATCGGTTGAAACATGTCTGAGTTATGGCTCTTTACATGAAAAAATCGTAATAAAATGGCCGCCTGGCGGCCATATTGGATCGTATCACAAAAACAATCAATGTACATATCTATGACATTGGTCAATGTCCTTGTACCAACTTTGAATAAAATCGGTTGAAAAATGTCTGAGTTATGGCTCTATACATGAAAAAATCGTAATAAAATGGCCGCCTGGCGGCCATATTGGATTGTATCACAAAAAAAAATCAATGTACATATCTATGACATTGGTCAATGTCCTTGTACCAACTTTGAATAAAATCGGTTGAAACATGTCTGAGTTATGGCTCTTTACATGAAAAAATCGTAATAAAATGGCCGCCTGGCGGCCATATTGGATCGTATCACAAAACAAATCGACGTGCATCTGTATGACATATGAAGTAATCCTTGTACCAAGTTTGAATGAAATCGCTCTTTGCATCTCTGAGATATCTGCGTGAACGGACGGACGCACGGACGGACGGACGCACGCACGCACGGACGCACGCACGGACATGACCAAACCTATAAGTCCCCCCGGACGGTGTCCGTGGGGACTAAAAAAATATTTTTTGACCAAAAATGGCAAAAATTGCCTTAAAAGTGGAAATTTGCATATTTCTGCACAATTTGAGCAAATCTGAAATAGATCATCCCTAGGGACATATGTACCAAATATCAAAGCTATCTAACTGGTACTTTTGAAGAAGAAGATTTTAAAGATTTGTTTACCAAAAGTGACAAAAATTGCCTTTAAAATACAAATATGCAAATTTCACCACGATTTGAACAAATCTGACTGAAGTCATCCTAAGTAAACTGCATATCAAATTTCAAAGCAATCAGACAAGCGGTTTGAGAGAAGAAGATTTTTTTACCAAAAACACCTAAAAATGCCCCAAAAATACAAATATGCAAATTTCACCACGATTTGAACAAACGTAAGTGAGGTCACCCCAAGTGAACTGCATATAGAATTTCAAGCAATCGGACTTGCGGTTTCAGAGGAGAAGGCAATTGTTGACGGACGACGGACGACGACGACGACGGACGACGACGGAAAATCAACCTATTTGATAAGCTCCGCGTCGCTGACAGCTGAGCTAAAAAGTGAACAAGCGACCTAGCAGCCAATATACATAGCTGTAGCTCCGCTGTGTTAAGTAGAGAACAACTATTTTTTACACATATGGAAAAAATTACCTTAAAAATACAAAATTGCAGATTTCATCATAATTTCAACATATCACATTTAGTTCATCTGTAGGAACCTGAATACAAAATTTTAAAGCTATCAGACCAGTACTTTTTGAGAACTACACTGTTGATTAAAAATAGTGACAACATCACTGTTCGCTCCCATGTAGTTATCAAAACAAGTCAACAATTGTATGAAACATGGACATACATAGAGACAGATTGACATACACAGACTGGCACAGAGTGATGACATTGACCCCAAGTGTGCCTTGGCCCATGGAGAGTGATAAAGATATAACAAACAGCTGAATGTAATGATAAAATGGTTAAGTATAGGCCTATACAGGCACTGAGAGTGAATATGTTACAGCAATTTGATTAGTTTCTTTTCCTTTTCTACTCCTGTGATAATCTTTAAGACAATCAATCTGCAACTTGCAAGGCAGTTTATGTATTGACAAATATGTTATCTTTTACAAGCACACAGCAAACTGTTCTTGATTTTTCATTTACAACATTTGACATAGACTGAAATACATAACATGCAACCAAAGTTTACACTTTGCCCATACACCAGATACATGGAGAAATTTCAACATACAATCATCAACTCAGAAACCCTACATGGAAAAGTAAACATTGTTTTCTTCCAGAACAGCTGGTGCATCTACATCTGCAACAACTTACAAACTTAACCAATTACACAAGGATGATGACACAAGAGATAAAGTTAAACTGTGGTGAACTTGACTATTCCTTTCAAATCCTTACCAAAGATGACATCTTAAACTAAAATACACTGCATGGTTAATTGCGCGCAAAAATACATTGGGGTGGACCATTTGATAAGGGACGGTGTCGGGAAGATCAATGAGGTACATTATCTTTTTTATCCAATCCATTGTACATTCTTTTTCCCCCCCACTCTCCCACCTTTTCTTTCTGTGAAACCTTCTCTGGCTGAATTTTTATTGGCATTTGTTTGGAATTTTTTCAAAATCTGCCAGGATTTTTTTACCGCATTTCAACACCAAATACAGTTTACCATATCAAATGCTTACTAAATCACCACATTATATACTCTTAGTTCCAGTAGGTATAAAATTACCAAAAAAAATCTTAAAAATACAAAATGAAAGATATCCCAGTAACACTGACAGTTTCGCAAAGTTGCCCCAAAAATTTGAAATTCCGGATTTCAACCTAATTTCAATATATCTTATTAACAAAACCCTAAGAACCGGTTTATCAAAGCAATCAGACAGGTAAATTTTGAGAAGCAAATTTTTTGACCAAAAATGAGAAAAATTGCCCCCCAAAATACAAAATTGCAGATTTCATCCTAATTTTAAATATATCTAATTAACATAAACCCTAGGAACCTGTACACTAGATATCAAAGCTACCAGATGAGAAGTTTTAGGTGAAACATTTTTTGACCAAAAAAGGCAAAAATTGCCCCCAAAATAAAAAAAAATTGCCAGTTTCAACATATCTTCAATACATTATATTGAGATTAATCTTAGATACCTGTATACCAAATATCAAAGCAATCAAATCAGTAGTTTTTGGATAAAAAAAAAATTATCAAAAATTGGGAAAATTGCCCCAAAATTACAAATATGACAATATCAATACAATTTGTACAAGCATGACTGAGGTCATCCTGAGGAACATGAATATTAAGTTTCATAGCAATCAGACGAGCGATTTCAGAGAACAAGATTTTTTGACTAAAAACGGAAAAAATACCCTAAAAATACAAACATGCAAATTTCATCCCAATTTTTGCACATATAATTAGGAATACCTAAAGAAATCTGCATACCAAGTTTCAACCAAATCTGACCAATGCTTACTGAGTTTTAGCCATTTGCAGGATTTTTCCTTTTTTTCCCCTCATTTGCATATTTTTGGCAATGACATGTTCATTTCAACAAATTCACATCTCCACCCCTAGGTGCACCTGTACACCAAATACTAAGACAGTAGGTGCTACGGTTTAGGAGTTTTTGATGTGGACGGACATACATACATACATACATACATACATACATACATACATACATACATACATACATACATACATACATACATACATACATACATACATACATACATACAAACATAAATACATACATACATACATACATACATACATACATACATACACACATACATACATACATACATACATACATACATACATACAGACGACATTTTTCCACCTTATAAGAATACCTCCCATTTGCATATGCATATATGGGAGCTAAAAATGACAAAAGTTGCCCCAAAAATACAAAATTGCAGATTTCATCATAATTTCAATACATCACATTTAGTTCATCTGTTCAAACCTGTATACCAAATTTCAAAGCTATCAGATTAGTACTGTTTGAGAAACAAAAAATTGTTTGATCAAAAATGGCAAAAATTGGCCCAAAATTACGAAATTGTAGATTTCATCATAATTTCAAAACATCACATTTTGCTCATACCTATAAATCAATATGCCAAATATCAAAGCAGTCAGACAAGCAGTTTTGCTGAAATAAATTTTTTGACCAAAATGACAAAAATTGCCTCAAAAGTACAATTTGAATATTTCTGCACAAAATGAAGATATCTGCATAAAATCATCCCTAGGGACCTACGTACAAAATATAAAAGCTTTTTGACCTCTACTTTTGAAAAAGATTTTTAAAGATTTTTTAACCAAATATGACAAAAATTGCCTTAAAAATACAAATATGCAAATTTCACCACAATTTGAAGAAGTCTGACTGAAGTCACCCTAAGTAAACTGCAGATCAAATTTCAAAGCAATTGGACGTGCGGTTTCAGAGAAGATTTTTTTACCAAAACCAGCAAAAAATGTCCCAAAAATAGAAATATGCAAATTTCACCATGATTTGAACAAATTTAAGTGAAGTCACCCCAAGTGAACTGTGTGAAAAATTTCAAAGCAATCGGATTCGAGTTTCAGAGGAGGAGGCGGTTGTTGACGGAAGACAGACGGACCGACGCATGGATGATGAAGACGACAACGATGGAAAATCAGCCTATTTGATAAGCTCTGCGCACTGACAGCAGAGCTAAAAATGTGCAAAGTCAGCCTATTTCCCAAAAGGGGCAGGTTGCTTATCAGCTTTATCTACAGCAAATAGATTTTTTATTGGAATTCAAATGGACCATGGATCCTCCAAAAGGGTCTACGTACAAACCAACCCACATGCGCAGACGCACATAGAAATGTGTCTATTTCCATATGTGCATTTTGCATGCTGAGTCTGTAGAATACATTGCATTGTTTTTATTCTTGAGTAGAACTGTTGACTAACGACCTAGCAGCTGATATAGCTCCGCTGTGTTTATGTAGAGAATAACTATTTTTGACACATGTTGATGAAGAAGGTGGAAATCTTTGATAGCTCAATGCAGTGACTAGAAAAAAGTGGCTAAAATGGCTGCAAAAATACACAATTGAAGATTTCATCATACTTTGAATATATCACATCAGATCATCCCTAAGAACATGTCAACCAAAGCTATCTGATGAGTAATTTTTGGAGAATAACTTTTTCTGACCAAAAATGGCAAAAATTGCCCCAAAAATTCAAAATTGCAAATTTCATCATAATTTCAGAAAATATCATTCAGTTCATCTATAGAAACCTGTATACTACATTTCAAAGCTATCAGATGAGTAGTTTTGGAAATACACATTTTTTGATCAAAGATGGCAAAAATTGCCCAAAAAATACAAAATTACAGATTTCATCAGATATTCAATATATATTACTGAGCTCATCTGTAGAAACCTGTATATCAAATTTCAAAGCTATCAGACCAGTACTTTTGGAGAAATACATTTTTTGACCAAAATGACAAAAATTACCTTAAAAATGCAAATTTGCATATTTCTGCACAATTTGAACAAATCTGAAATAGATCATCCCTAGGGACATATGTACCAAATATCAAAGCTATCTTACTGGTAGTTTTGAAAAAGAAGATTTTTAAAGATTTTTTGCCAAAAATCTATTAGTGCAAGATGCGAGGTATAATGATATTCAAATATGCAGATTACACTAATGAGCATTGTTTCGGTATTAAAATTCTATGCTAATGACCCTTAATCAATGCGGAATATTCATGTACCTCGGATCTTGCATTGTATACCAAAAATGACAAAAATTGCCTTAAAAATACAAATATGCAAATTTCACCACGATTTGAACAAATCTGACTGAAGTCACCCTAAAGTAAACTGCATATCAAATTTCAAAGCAATCGGACAAGCGGTTTCAGAGAAGAAGATTTTTTTACCACAAACACCAAAAATTGCCCTAAAAAATACAAATATGCAAATTTCACCACGATTTGAACAAACTTAAGTGAGGACACCCCAAGTGAACTGCATATAAAATTTCAAAGCAATTGGACTTGCGGTTTCAGAGGAGAAGGTATTTGTTGACGGACGACGACGACAGCGGACGACGGACGACGGACAACGACGGAAAATCAACCTATTTGATAAGCTCCACGTCACTGACAGCGGAGCTAAAAACTTTAATTGCAAAACTAAAGGGCAAACACCATGTAAGTATTCAATATCAACAAGAACTATTACAAAAACCTGGGTTTGAGAATGGCCCCTTTAAGTACATAACAATTCAGTGGATTCTCAATGGGATTTGAACTCACAACGTACAGCACCTGGTCAGCGAGAGAAGAAATCACAGTCAAACTGCTACCAAATCTCAATAACCGAGCTACACTTGTAGAAATTTTTCTGACTACAACAACTCCATACGCTGAAGTTCAAAGAGCACGCACAGTAAGCCTGTGATTTTACAATTTCAACCCTTGAAAATTTAGGAATGATGTTCGCTGTACTTTGCTATGAGGTAGTGAATGCTTTGTTAGGTCATTCATTTGACACAAGACTTATTGACATTTTACAATTTCAACCCTTGAAAATTTAGGTATGATCAGTAGTCTGCTGTACTTTGCTAGGAGGTAGTGAATCCTTTCTTAGGCCATTCACTTGACACCAGACTTATTGACACTAATGGCAAAACACTGTCACACTTACATAGTCACATAGTCAAGTTGGAATTAAATTGATTACATGTACATTCAAGTTGAAAAACAAAATGATGTGAACGTGTTCAATGTGGCTCATTTTTGTGTCAGATCCACACACACCAACAAACACACACAACATACCAAACACAAGCGACCTAGCGGCCGATATAGCTCCGCTGTGTTTATGTAGAATAACTATTTTGACACATGTTGATGAAGAAGGTGGAAATCTTTGATAGCTCAATGAAGTGGCCAGAAAAAAATGGCTAAAATAAGCTGCAAAAAATACACAATTGAAGATTTCATCATACTTTGAATGTATCACATAGGATCATCCCTAGGAACATGTCAACCAAAGCTATCTGATGAGTAATTTTTGAGAATAAATTTTTTGACCAAAAATGGCAACAATTGCCCCCAAAAATAAAAATTGCAGATTTCATCATAATTTCAAAAGATCAAATTTAGTTCATCTATAGAAACCTGTATACCAAATTTCAAAGCTGTTAGACAAGTACTTTTTGAGAAACGCATTTTTTGACCAAAAATGGGAAAAATTACCCAAAAAATTCAAAATTGCAGATTTCATCATTATTTCAATAAATATCATTTAATTCACCAGTACTTTTTGAGAAACACATGTTTTGACCAAAAATGGCAAAAATTGCCCCAAAATTACAAAATTGCAGATTTCATCATAATTTCAATAACTATCATTTAGTTCATCTGTAGGAACCTGTATACCAAATTTCAAAGCTATCAGATGAGTAGTTTTGGAAATACACATTTTTTGACCAAAAATGGCAAAAATTGCCCCAAAAATACAAAATTACAGATTTCATCAGAAATTCAATATATATTACTTAGTTCATCTATAGAAACCTGTATACCAAATTTCAAAGCTATCAGACCAGTACTTTTTGAGAAACACATGTTTTGACCAAAAATGGCAAAAATTGCCTTAAAAATGCAAATTTGCATATTTGTGCACAATTTGAACAAATCTGAAATAGATGATCCCTAGCGACCTATGTACCAAATATCAAAGCTATCTGACCGGTAGTTTTGAAGAAGAAGATTTTTAAAGATTTTTTTACCAAAAATGACAACAATTGCCTTAAAAATACAAATATGCAAATTTCACCACAATTTGAACAAATCTGACTGAAGTCACCCTAAGCAAACTGCATATCACATTTCAAAGCAATCGGACAAGCGATTTCAGAGAAGATGATTTTTTTACCAAAAACACCAAAAAATGCCCCAAAAATACAAATATGCAAATTTCACCACAATTTGAACAAACTGAAGTGAGGTCACCTCAAGTGAACTGCATATAAAATTTCACAGCAATTGGACTTGCGGTTTCAGAGGAGAAGGCAATTGTTGACGGACAACGACGGACGACGACGACGACGGACGACAACGAACGACGACGGAAAATCAACCTATTTGATAAGCTCTGCGTCGCTGACAGCAGAGCTAACAAAAGTCAACATCTGCCCTGAATACACAAAATCTTACCTTTCATTGATAATGCGTTGTCTTGATATTGTTGACACAACTTTTTTGTCAGTACCTCTAATGGTTTCACTAACTCATGCATTTTGTCAAAATGTTTCAGAGCTTTGCATATTACACAACACTCTGTAAGAAATCAAAACATCTTTCAATGTTGAGAAGCTACAGGGTAATAAAAATAGCCAATCAATAATATCCCCTGACTGAAACAAGAAAAATAATCAGATATAATCATATTCAATGATATTTGGTGACCGTATAAGCACCATAACAATATGCACAACTGAGCACAACTGAGTTTCAAAAACATGATGGAATCTTGCAGCAGCCTAAACGTTCATAATTCACCGCACTTTGGCATGGTTACCTCCTTCATCACTTCTATGTAAACCTTAAAGCCCTGTGTTGTCGTCAGATTGTCTCGTGGGGAAATATACTCATTACATTACAATTTCAATGGAAAACAAAAGGCTACAACACTCCATAATCCTCTTACAGACTATTAAAACAAACTTGATCCCAGGGATCAAGTACCTGGCCTTTAAAACTTTTCCAACGCAGTTCTATAAGTCAATGTCCTACTAGGGCTGAGCTCATAAGCTTGCACAGCTATGTAATTTCAACAAAGGGATTGTTCACTCTTCGTAGTAGATGGGTTTTCAATGTATATAATTTCCTCTTTGTCACAGGTCTTGATGGCCTTGCAGCCTTGCTTGCTGTGCTATGCATGCATCAGCTCCTTGAGGTCAACTACTCAGTGTGCTGTGGTGTACTTTTGTGTCACAGTGGTGACCTTTGGCACATGACAGCTGCCCGCGTGCCGCACACGCACACAGCTGGATTCTATCAAACACTGTGTAATGTGTTTTACCCCAAAGGAAAATATATCATGCTTTTTTTAATTTATTTTCATTTTTAAAGTTTAAGTCAGTAGTTTATAACTTTGATATTTGCAAGTTTTGCTTAAATTAAAAACTATTGAATCTGGGCTTTGAAATATGACGATGCCATCATGGCATTTGCAATAAAAGCAACTATGCCATTAAGAATTTTCTTCTTATCATACTGTGCTGATGCATGGGTATCAGTGAACCAATTGTGGCTGCCTTGAGAGACCAAGGTTGTGCAAGCTATTAGTCTGTATTAGATAACTGACCAATATAAAAACACTGCACTACACATCTGATCAAACTCTGGTAGTCTCACTGTCCTGTTCTTGACAAAAGTGAAATCTTAACTTGTTGCTGTCACTTTGCAACTTTTTATCGGTCTTGCTTTTATTGAAATGCTGTGTTTCTCTAGATGTGTTTTCCCTTCTTTACGTTTAGTTTTATTAAAATAAAATGATGCCGGGACTTGTTAACTATTATTAACATTACAGCCATTGGATGTAACAATGTTATTCATTTATTTTAATTTTTTAATAAAAATTTTACTTACTACACTATGGAATCTGAAAATCTAAACAAATTACGAAGAAAAATATGTTCATATCCCAGTGAAAATGTTTCTAAATCCCTTCTCTACTACGCTCAGAACTTTCAAACCCCCTTGAATTCCTCCAGCCCCCATTGCCACCCGGTGTTTGTGAATGCTGCCTAACTTCTGATGTAAATTCACAAATGAAATATACCGTATCAAGTGCACATGGCTAAAGGTTAGTGGACACATAGAAATGTTGTTTGAATATTGTTAACGAGTCTACTCATACGATCACTCATTATTTAGAGCCGTAAGAAAATCCATTTTAGTTCGCAACCAATGGCGTGTGTCCACTAATCTTCAGTCGTACTTAATCATGTGTGTATGTATGTACTGTGTGTGTCACCCATTACATTCTCGCCCTGCGTATCGTGCTGTGTGTTCCCGACGTTATGTGGTGGGAGGCCGTATATAACGCCGGTAACACACAGCACGGTACGAAGGGTTAATTCTATACTAACATCTCGGTACACGGCGAACAACCGACCTCTTTGGCCCTGCCAAAAAAATATAAATACTTTTTTTTCTGAGTCACAGGTGTCTTTACCTGTATACCTCCGCTCACAGGTACTTGACCCGTCGCTTCGCGATCTTTTCTTTCTATAACTGTGAATCAGTACCGATCGCAAAGCGACGGGTCAAAGGCCTGTGCCTCCGCTGAAAAATTGGCTAAGCATACCTTGTAGACTTAATAGATCATTGCAGCTGTTGTCCGACTTGTCGAATGCACCGCCACCGCCACAATTGAAGACTGCTCTCTCACAGGGCTCCGAATCCGAAAGAAGACAGTCCTTATTCATTACTTCCGCCGATTGCATCTTTAAAGTACGAATTTTACTGCAATAATATTACAGGGGAACGTTTCCGAGATTGGTTGCAACCGTGTAGTGTCGAACTTTGGCCATAACCAGAACCTTTGACCTCTGAACTTGACTGTTACACTTTCGTTGGGGGCGCTTTCCACAGAGGCATTACTTCATATACAACGATAAATGTAGCTCAGGGTACTGCACTGGGTACCCAGACATCTGGTTGTTGTTGTTGTTGTTTGTAAATACATACATACATACATACATACATACATACATACATACATACATACATACATACATACATACATACATACATACATACATACATACTTACATATATACATACATACATACATACATACATACATACATACATACATACATACATACATACATACATACATACATACATACATACATACATACATACATACATACATACATACATACATACATACATATGTCATGATGTTCCAAATTGACGCAGAGAAAATATAATATATAATATTATCCGCGCTGACAATACGTTAGCGTCCTTGGACGCGATTGATCAAGCTGATCAAGCTGATTGATTAATGCTGGCGCCACGGAATTCTCGACTGCGGGCCATCCGGGTACTTGCGTGTTCTTACGTCTTTTTTTGCGTCACAGCGCCGTGGGGAAGTTGGAATTTTTCAACCACCAAAGCAATATTCAAAGTTTCAATATACATAAATGACATAACTTTTAGTTCTGATTTTTTCCACACAATTTCTGTATCATTCGCTCTTCTGTATCGTCTGATCTCTCATTCATCTCGCTCGTATGCGTTTCACCTGCTGACGTCACTCCGCGGTCGAGAATACCAACCAGCACAGTATCGACTTGCCCTGCATACAGGTCTGTGTGTTCCCGGTCGTATAATGCCGGGAACACACAGACCTGTACGCAGGGCTAAAGTATCGAAAACATGGCCTTGCTCGTTTACACATTTAAAAGAATCACCCAGTATAAACATGGTTTTCTCCTGGAGGTATTCTGCGTACTACCCCCATGTTCTTTTGTGTTTCAACCAATCATTATGTGGAGCTGTTATTATCATTTTAAAGTGGGTGGAGGGACGGTGTTTTAATTTACTCCATGGCGTGGGTTTGAGACAAAAGAATTGTAGCATACAGCGATAAGTTGTACTTTTGTATCTTTTCTAATGTCGGTAAATCAAAGTCTTATTGTATTCTTTATGGCGTCGGTATCCGACATAGCCAATATACTGTATAAACGGACACACTAACTCATTGGAAAAACTAACTACAACCCTTTTCAGAATTAGAGCGCGAAGCCACTGCAGTGAACTGCAATAAAACTGCTTACACTAATTAGTTTCAGCTGTAGCCGTGGCCACTTTGGTGTTGAACAAGGCTACTTGATAAAGACCAAAAAGTCTGCTTGTAACAAAGGCAAAACTAGCTCTGTCTGAGGCTCGAGTTGTAAATGAGAGTTTACGATTGGCACCCTGTGTTCAAGATTAAGATACAATGTAACATTACCATGCACTGGTCCATGTACAAATCTTTTTTATTTCAACTTCCCCAGACAAACTGTCTGCATGGGACATACAATGTTGTCGACTTTGCCAGCTGGCTACAGCTGAAACTAATTAATGTGAGCAGTTTTATTGCAGTTCACTGCAGTGGCTTCGCGCTCTAATTCTGAAAAGGGTTGTAACTAACTAGGACCACGGTCACTCTCTTGTGGAGTGACCGAGACAGTACAAACTAACTAGGACCATGGAGGTAGGAAGAGACTAGGACCAACGAAGACCAACTCAGACACTAACAATGGGAGACAAGACTACGGTCAACCCTTTGGGGAGTGATCGAAACTAGAACTAGGACTTAGGCAGAGTGCCTCACTGATTGTGGCTGGCCCGTGAGGTCTTGCCGTGGTTCTGTATTCAATAAATAAATTCCACTTCTACGTCAAAACTCGTCGTCAGTTCCAGCTTCTTTCCTTCCAGATATGACACACACACACATACATACATACATACATACATACATACATACATACATACATACATACATACATACATACATACATACATACATACATACATACATACATACATACATACATACATACATACATACATACATACATACATACATACATCGAAATGTATCTTTGTGTATTCCTTTGTGAATGGCATAGATTGTAGTGTACGACGAAATATTAGTTTGGACAATTTTTTTCCCTGATTACGAAATGTAATAACTGAATTAAGTTATGCATCCCTAGCATTTCCTATTCGTGTTTGTTGGGTAGTTCCTCAACCTAGTCCCCGTTGTTTACCGTAAAGTGTGAATTATTTTCCCTGTGTCACCTCACATCTTGGCTGTTAACAAAAATATTCTGTTCCGCGCGCCGAAACGTCCCTTAGTTTTGGTCCACGGACGACAGGAACAAAGGTCAGGATCACCTTTTAAAATGACGGGTGAAGTTATTTTTTGTTATAATTTTCTACGTTGTTTATCCTAAATTTTCCGTTTACAGAAAAGTTAATTACCCAAGATGTCTTTAAATTGGTCTTCATAATATCATGAATTAGCTTTTTGGAATATTAATATAATTTGTTTTAATAGTGAGATCACGTATCAGGTGCCGGGTCGTGGCCTATGCAACGGTGGGAAATTTAACTCCGCAGCATGTATGAGTGAGTGAATATATTTTTGTCCTCTTATATCAACCACTAACCGCTCAGGAAAAGTAACTATTTCTCAGTTTTTGGTGGTGCGTGGTGAAAACTTGTTCATTGGGAATGAAGGGCGCTCATCAACATGCCGAAAACGTTATTAGCCTATTTCTTCATTGAGTGCATAAACTGTATTATATTACCATGCCCATTGCATTTTAATTGGTCGAGCTGAACCCCGTGACTGCCCACAAATATAGAAATAACGGACGACGCGCTGACCATTAACGTTTATTTATGGGCAAGGGCGAGAGAAAGCCAAAAATTAACGGACGAGGATTGCCGAGCCCGTTAATTTGGCTTTCCTCTCAACCACGCCCATAAACGTTAATGGTCAGCGCGGAGTCTGTTATTTCAATTATATTATGAACGAACCCGGAAAAACCTTCAAAATTTACGAAAATTTCCCGTGCGAACGACAAAGTACAAAATTTTGCAAATCCGGATATTATTTTTTGAAAAAAGCGTCTAAACTTGGCCAAGTTTAGACGCTTTTTTTAAAAAAAAATCTCCGGATTTGCAAAATTTTTGCAGCGCGCGCACTACTCACTGAGACGTTCTGGGGCCCCGTTGTCGTTCGCACGGGAAATTCTCGTAAATTTTATTACAGATTCGTTACGGGTACACTGAGACATAAAAAGCATTTGTGAAAATATCTAGAGTGCAGAATGGTTTAATTTCAGCGTATAACAAGGATGACGAAAAATGTAGAGGGATTTCGCGAACATAGGAACCGGAACTGCCTGCTGTGTCTAACCGTAGATAAAGTTGTGTTTGTTTACATAATACCCTTTGAATGACCATCATTACGTATCTTTGCGCAGAGGCGATATCGTAGCCAATGAGGTCTATTCGAGGCGCGATTATTGCTAGTTGAAAACTTACCCCAATACCCCGCACTGACGACGTGAAATACCGTCGGCTGTTGCAATTTTTGGCGGCTTCTACGGAAGCCCTATATACAATCTAAAATTAGATGGCGATAAAAGTATAGAATGACATATTTGTACGATGAATCAGAACCTCCTCAAACATAGTAGGAATGGTATCGCAATTTAGAGGGACTTACACAGTCTTCCATGAATGTTTTTTTAAAGCAATTTACGAAAATTTCCCGTGCGAACGACAGCGGGGCCCCAGAACCTGTCAATGAGTATGCGCGTCTAAACTTGGTCTAAACTTGGCCAAGTTTAGACCAAGTTTAGACGCTTTTTTCAAAAAAATCTCCGGATTTGCAAAATTTTGCACTTTGTCGTTCGCACAGGAAATTTTCGCAAATTTTGACGGTTTTTCGGGGTTCGTTCATAATATAATTGGACTCCGCCCTGACCATTAACGTTTATTTATGGGTGCGGGCTCGAGGAAAGCCCAATTAACGGCTCGGCAAGCCTCGCCCGTTAATTTTTGGCTTTCCTCTCGCCCTTGCCCATAAATAAACGTTCAATGGTCAGCGCGTCGTCCGTTATTTCTATAACATTGATCCTCAGTGTGACCATAGACCCTCGGGTCTATGGTGTGACGGATTGAAGGTTGCGCTCACAGTTTCATCATGTTTACTTATGAATTGAATAATCATGTTTACTTATGAATTGAATAACAATCAAAGGCAACATAGCCACAAACTGATGACGTCAAATCGCCGTACACAATACACAGTGCCATAATTACAAGGCGTCTGTGATTTGTGTACGGCGATTTGACGTCATCAGTTTGTGGCTATACCAGAGGGACTGTGGTAAAATGTTGCCTAATCATATGACATCTGGTCATCTTAACTGCATTCGTGAACACACGTAAACTGGCAGACTACATCGATCCTAGTTTAGCCACAGGGGGAAGAAAAAATTCCCCCGGTAAAGGACGTGTGTGACGGCTGTCTTGTTGACTTAATCAATTAATCCGCTGATACAGACAGCGGATTAGCGAGTTGGCAATGTTTTCGGAGCAATATTAGTGGTGTATACACAAGTTGGAGAGGAGATAAGGACTTGTCGGTAATATATAAAGCTGTCAGACGGTGTGGAGTCGAAATCTTTATTTGAAATACCACAGTCAAAATTAATAAAATTACTTGTAGTAATAAAGAAAGTAGTCAGACGGTTTGCAATTGAACTCTTTATTTGAAACATCACAGTCAAAATTAATAAAGTCAAATAAGGTAAACCGTTGCACAAAAAACCTCCCTCCCCACCCCAGGGGAATTTTTTCTTCCCCCCTGTGGTTTAGCATACAACGAATGTGCTCATACCACAGGGGCTCACAAATGGCTATATAAGTCAATATTACAGCGTTTTTCTTTCTTTTTCAATGTTACAAATAAACTAGCTGAGCCTGAAGAGCACAACACTTGTGTAGCTGTCTTTTGTGTAGCTTGTATTGGCATGTATAGTGCGCCCTCAATAGGGAGTGTGATCATATGTAAATGCGACCTTTAGTTCCGTGACCTCTAGCCATTCCTACTTCCTGTCCTCGCTATGCTTAGTACAGTAAACACAGCGACGTCAGTAAACACAGCGACGTCTGTACGCATGGCCGGCCATATGGAGAGGGAAGTAGGCATGGCTAGAGGTCACGGAACCAAAGGTCGCATTTACATATGATCACACTCCCTATTGAGGGCGCACTATACATGCCAATACAAGCTACACAAAATACAGCTACACAAGTGTTGTGCTCTTCAGGCTCAGCTAGTTTATTTGTAACATTGAAAAAGAAAGAAAAACGCTGTAATATTGACTTATATAGCCATTTGTGAGCCCCTGTGCTCATACAACGTATGTGCTCATAGCTGGCTTTGCAGAGGTCCTGGGAAAATGCAAAGAGATTACCATAATATATTCAAATATTTGCATATCTTGGGTGCTTATCGTCGTATGGGCGCAGTATGTGTGCGCACGAGTAGAGTAATCGTGGGGTGTGTGTATGGTTTTGTTACATTTTGACATGTAACCTATGTATTTCATTGCATAAATATCACTTACTATTAGACCAGAGATTGTATTCAGAACATTCGCGACGCACATACAATGTTTTACACACGGCACGCACCTTGCAGGCCCCTCATCAAAGCCGCTGAAAATGGCGGAACAATATTTACATAACGATACACGAATGTTGTGTTCATAGTCGGTACAGTTTCAGCATTTTCTGATATTACAGATTCGTTACAGGTTCACTGAGACATGAATAGCATTTGTGAAAATATCCAGAGTGCAGAATGGCATAATTACAGCGTATAACAAGGATGACGAAAAATGTAGAGCGGTTTCGCGAACATAGGAACCGGAACTGCCTGCTGTATCTAACCGTAAATAAAGTTGTGTTTGTTTACATAATACCCCTTTGATGACCATTCATTCGCATCTTTGCGCAGAGGCGATATCGTAGCCAATGAGGTTTATCCGAGGCGCGATTATTGCTAGTTGAAAACTTACCCCAATACCCCGCACTGCCGTAGGCTGTTGCAATTTTTGGCGGCTTCTACGGAAGCCCTATATAAAAGCAAAAGTTAGACTGTGATCAATAAACAGAGGGAGAAATACCTTGGATCTCCTCAAACATAGTAGAAATGGTCTCTCATATGGGGGACGTGCACGGTCTTTCAATAAATGTTTTTGTTAACCAGCAATTTGTCAGTCCGACCTTACTTCAGATTGCAATGAAGTGTGAATACTCTCATTCTGTACATTTTCAGGTCCACTGAAGGCGGCACTTTGAAGAAGAAAAAGGGCAGATGGTCAATCTGCCATGAGGGCCTATGTAAACGCCGTAAACAGGGGCGAGGCACCTTTCGTGAAATGTATACGAGGTTTTAGTTTCTTTATATCATGGATGGACCCGTAAACAACAGTTTGTGTTGTGTGAAACATAACTTCTGCTGGTAGATACCAGTAATGTACTGGATTCCATCGTATACTGTTTTTCGCTGTGGTGCTTTGTCTTTTTGCCAACAAACACTCAGCGGCTTCGAGATGTTGAAACTATAATGTCTTCTTTGATGTGAAATTCACAACATTAAATTGAAACGGATTGGACATTTGTATGTTTCACATCATTTATGATTATTTTTTCAAAGACACCAACGAAGTTGAGAACAATACAACATGAACACTGTATCCACTAACTGCTTTGGTCGCGAAGGATTGCATTTTTGGCTTACATTTTGTCCCTCCACTCACTTTATTTCAGTGTCAGGGGTTTAAAATATATCCCAAGAAAATGAAAAAAACGGTCAAGTTTTCCTCAAATTTGAACATGTAACACCAGATTTCTCTGTCATGATCGTATTGCCATCGATGTCAATGACACTGGAATCAGTTTATTCAATCGTAGAGGGCGCCCTCATTGTCTGTTCCGCATGGCGCCGTAACAGGACTCGGACAAAAGAAATTCATTCCTCAAGTTTTGCATCCAGGGCATGCAATGGCTTTTTGCAAAATGCTGATCACAGTTCCCGGTTTAAGGTAGAACGCGCCTAGTATAGGGGACAGAAATTCGGGAGTTTGAATTTTATCAATTTTCTTCTGATCTGCCGATTCCGGGCCTCACTTTAAAGCTCTTGGTGAAAGAAAAGTTTTACCATCTTAGCTTTTCAAAAATAGAAAATTTATTTTCCCCCATAGAGTTAACACAGAGATGGCGGCCATTTTGAATTT
This sequence comes from Ptychodera flava, assembly GCF_041260155.1. Taxonomy (NCBI): domain Eukaryota; kingdom Metazoa; phylum Hemichordata; class Enteropneusta; family Ptychoderidae; genus Ptychodera; species Ptychodera flava. The sequence continues at coordinate 7,736,167 of NC_091929.1, forward strand.
CAAACATCGCGAACTCTTACATAATTTGTCTCAATAATACCAAATTTTTCAATGTGACGCCAGATTTTTATTCTTGCTTTGGTTAAAAGAATGGTTGAAAGTTTCATTCACATCGACCGACGGCAGAGAGTCAGCAACGCTGCAGTGTACGAGCACAGAACTAGCTGACGTCGAAGGCAACATTTGCGTATGTGAGACTACTCGAGTTACACTGGAACTTTGATTCAATAGTGTGATACACCCCTCCCTTATCGTAGTGATTTTTTTAAGACAGTTCAATACCCAGACACTTTGGTTTAATCCGGAGCACGATCATGTGTATTTGTGACGTGTTTCTTACTAGGAGGTACACCCACTGAGCGCTCTACTCCATGGGGAGGATGAAATGCGTAATACATTCTTCCTTTCCCCAGCCAGAACTGGTCGGTAAGAAATGTCTGTCGGTGAATGACCAAGATGTAACCGAAATGATACTCTTCAGAGATGAAATGACGCACCGTAGACAGGAATAAGAGTTGCAACTTATGAATTAGGTTTGGCGATTGTCATAATTTCGTCACACATCTTTGCAATGCATCGCGCACTCTCACAAAGTTTGCGTGCAAAGTTTTCTTTTATTGCAGATTGATTGCTGTCAGATACGTCTTTCACATTTTTGTTTCAAATCTGTCTTAAATAATATTGTTGATCAGGATCGAATAAAAATCCAAATATCAATGTATGTTACCAAAGCAGAAATTAACAAAGGATGTAAAATTGGGAACTTAACAAAATCGCTTCAAAATCAGACTTTGATATTTGTCAACTTGTATTTCATCGCAGTGCAAACAGCTTATAACGGCAACAGTCCACATAAGAGTTAGAATGGATGTATTTTGTCTAGGAAAGACTGGGAAAATTCCATGATGCCCTGCGTAACTTTAAGATGACCGTAAAATACGTAAGTTATGGGACACTACAGCACGACGGAATAGCAAGGTTATGAAAAGCGAAAATTCACCATACCTGGGTCTGATCATTTTCGCCAGAAAGAAGTGGATAGCACAGTCGAATCAGTTATAGGTTATTCAGCTTAGAGTTTTTGTGTTTTGATTATTTCCAATTCAGTGATCATGTAAAATTAATTTTGAAACGACCGAATCACGATGAACGATTATGAAAATGTCACGGTGTTTGCTTTGTATATGCAAAATATTGGGAAAAAACTTCCAGCTATTGTCACCTTTAAGACAATCATGTATCAATATTTTCAGATTTTTCGAAAGAGAAATACCCGATTTTGATATCAAATATATTTGATATTCAGTGAGAGTAACGTGACGTGTTTGTGTAGCAATTCGAGCCGCCCAGGCCCCTGCGGACTACCATATGCGGACCACTCTGAGGGCGCTCTTCCATGGGTGTGCCGTAAGTACCAAGCCAGAGGTCGAGGATTTCACGATTCAAGTGTGACACAGTTGCTGCGATAAGATATTGTACCTCGTCAATTTATTGGCGTTCGTATACTACTCTGGCTTGAATTGGTGGCTTGCAGTCCACACTGGGTTATTCACGTAATCGCAGGTCGGCGGTAGGCTGTTACAATACCAAACGATTTAACGCCGTGGCTAATCTTGGGAAACTGGGGTTGAGGCGGACTCGCTCATTCACTCATCGAATATAACTAATACGATGTAGATGTATGGACAGCATTAACCTCTTCACACGATAGGGAAATGAGTCGCCGACTGTATTAGGCGTTGAAGTGGTAAGTAATTTGAATGAATGCGCATACAAGATAGAATTTTTACTTAAATACAAATCATAGACCCAGTACCTAACATTCTTTTCGCAACATGTCTCGTGTCGGACCGAAGCGGTTCATAAATAGCGCTGATCTTTGCTGCTTGTCCATGAAAAAGTGGTGTTTGGTGCCAGTGGCATAACTTAACTTGTAAACGTGAACCGTGAATCTGGTACACCAGTGGTGGTCTTTGGTTAAACATGGGAATTCTGTTTCGCATTATTCTTGCATTCTGTCAGCGTGTTACCAGACAGTACAGTGTTCGTATCAAATTTGCCCAAGAGGGATATACAGGGTATTTTACCCCGCTAGTAGGGTCGCGGATGCCAAGGCCAGGCATCTTCGCAGTAGACAAAGAAAACTCAAAAACACAGATTTCATTTCTGTCACCTATGAAAGGGGAAACAAACTAACTTTCTTTAATTAGGCCAATAATTTCCAAGTTGTGCGATTTTTAATCACGGCAGTGAAGCTTAAGAAATGTCCTTTAGAACGCAAAGCATTTTATGTACGCATTTAAAAGCCTTCAGTACCCGTTGCTAGGGAGTGATGTCACGGTACTCGCACCATGACACGGTCGATGTGAGAATCGGTGACCACGACACCAAGTTACTTGTGTATGGAAAAGGTGGCAAAATTAAACTTAAATTGTTAATTTGCTCATTTACATAACGCCATCATGCGTTACATTTTCACAAATCGAAACTCATATCCCTTTTTGTCCTCATACGACTTGTAATAGAACATGATTTATATCTTTCTGTGAAATTGGTGTTCTAAAGACGTGTTAAACTGATTCTACGATTATTAACCCACGGTGTGTGATCGATTTTCAATTTTATTGTGTGCTACCAAATAATATGATAGAGAACATATATTATCCAGAATAGAGGAACGGTACAAAGTTGGTGTGGTTCATTTAATCTACAAACCAGCGCGTGTTAATCTTTGTTCTCTGCAAATTGCCCTGGGCAAAGCGGTGTATTTAGTTCGTCGACGTATCTGATCGTATTATCCTGGTAGAATTACGTTTGACATTACTAAATGTACGTAAACTGTGTTGCGCTGTAAGTTGTTTATATCAGCAAATCAGGGGATTGCATATAAATAAGCCATGTTTTTAGTTTCACACTCTTTACGACCACCACAGCTCCAGAGGTTTTGCGTCCTCTACGATTACAGGCAGGCGTGATTTAGTACACACTGTTTGTGTTTCGAGTCTGGCATAACGATAATTGTGATCCCGGGGCTTATGCGTTAAAATATACAGCTTTGTTTGTGACTTCGATAAAGTGGGGGCGAAACGACCACGGGGTCACGGGGTCGACGCATACAGTCAATAAAACTACCGATGATATATAAAGCCGCACGAACAGGTGCATGACCTGTGCTATTGTTCACTTTGTTCTGTACTCCTTTTTGTCAAGTTCTTACTTGTACGTCTGTTGTTGACTACCACTTTAGCAAAAGAATGCTTGTGTGCATGCAAGCACGTAGATATTTGTGCATGTGACCTAGACTGGTCTCTCATTTGAATAATTAAGCTCAAAAGCGCAAACAAAACAAACTGCCGAAATAGCCTTTCTCACGAGCACTGATCTCGGCATGTTCTCAACATATATCGATTGTTCAGTCAAGCAACTTCGCTATTTCCAATTTCAGTCACATCATTTCAATTTGCAGAGAAATCTTACAATTAGTAAAGTCACGCCATAATTACTAACGTGTGGACACACGAAGATAGTTTGCAAGTGCCCGGTCGTTAAAGAGCCCTCCCGCCCAATTCTTTCCAGTCACGATAGCAGGAATTAGGCCACTCTCCTTTATTTTGAAATCCTCTGTCAGTTATAGATGACAACTTATCAGTTATCGGTACGGTTACATGCAAACAAGCCTTTTCTTACTTTCGGGCATATGAGGGCAAATTTGAAATAGTGTATTTTAAATGATTATTTTTCAGAAAATATATTTACCTATAAGTCGGAATGTCTCACTGCACATGTTATTTTTATTCAGATCTATTTGAGCCATTTCGACTTTATTTTAGTATGGTAAAACAATGTTTCCTGTTTGTGATTACTGTAGCTTTTATAAATTATTTCATTCGGTTTTTTTATCGTTTTATTTATTTTTTATTTGCAGTTTTTGTATGTTAGTGGAGGGACACGCTTTCACATAGGTGCTTGTCACGTGTGCGTCCCATCCGGACTTATAGTCAAAGCCTAATAAAATACGTGCAAGTAAAATAACATAACATAACATAAAATAAAATAAAATAAAATAAAATAAAATAAAATAAAATAAAATAAAATAAAATAAAATAAAATAAAAATACTTCAGAAAATATAGTTCATATCACAACACGTGCAAGTTTCAAGAGGAATAATGGGTAAATACTAAATTTAGACACCACACGTATTTGACTCGCGCTATTATTGCAACAAGAAACAAGCTTATTTTCTCACTCTTGAGAGTGTCGATACCCAATCCATATTAGCCTTTATTACACCCTCTTTAAATATGTCTAAAGGAAAATGATAGTACTCTACCGTAACAAGGCCGAAAATGCAAACTAGGCACTTACTCGTGTTTAGGGCAGTGTAATAATGTCTTGAAAGTTTTAGGATCATATGTACGAACGTCACAGTTCTGAACACAAAACTCATCGTCATTATATTTCAGTTCTGCATTTGAACACTCATGTTGTATAGTTTTCGTTATATGCCACTGGCTACCTTGAAAACTCCCAAAAGTGAAATGAAATAAAAACATAAATTTTTGCCTCATCATTTCGGTTAGATAGCAAGCTTTTTAATTCCGAAAATCCTAAGCATAATCTGGGTGAACCGTAGACTTGGTTCAAGTATGTGTCTTGTCAATGTTTGAGTGGGGTAAATGCGAGGATTTGTGTTCTGTTTCCATGTGATACACGTGAGTGGGGTAAACGCAATGGGTTGAGTGAACGCAATGAGTTACGCGATATAGGGCACAGGCACCATCGTAGTTGATAGCGCTTTTAGCCTGTGATATAGGGAGATTCACCCGGAATTACAGACTCAGTGAACCCGGCAGAAAGTAACTCACTACTGCGCAGACTCAAAGGTAACGCATTCGATAGCTAGGAAATCCTGACTTGGGCTGCCAAATTTCAAATATGTTTGTATGAAAAAAAAAGACACAAGAGAAACTGTTGTAGATGATTTTATCTTTTTTCGAATTCACCGACGTGAATCAGGTCTAGTAAGTTACCCCAAGGCCACGTTGAACAAGCCCCTATTATACAATAGCGAGATAGATATTCCCTGTTAATAACATAGATATGTTTGCAGAGATTTGTCGTCTTTGTTGTCGGATTAGATTATCATGGTTAGCAGATTATTTAATGTAATCCGACCATCAGGCAGTTGTTAATGACGTCATGGCTGAGAAAGGTGATTTCCTTGGGACTTTTTGTGTGATTTCAGCGAATCTTCGTTTCAAAGAACTGGTAAGGGGATCGACTAGAAGAAATTACGGAGGGTAGTCAGAGGGGAAAATCATCGGCTGCAGGTGACAACCGCCATAATTCTTCAAAGTCATGTTGCTTTTGTTATAATATTAATATAGCTAGAATCTACAATATGTCGAATCGTGGGGAAAATTTGTTGGCTGTGCCTGCTTGGATGAATGTCAGATTTTGGAACTCACCCCCTCCCCCAACAACGGCTTGTTACCTTCTTCCATCCCAAGGTCTAGTGGTCAGTTTTCTTTGCGAACAGGACAAAACGACGGGAAATCGTCGTAATTTGCTTTACATTGTTGGGCGCTGAATCCAATATGAAGAAACAAAAGTTTCCATAAAATAAACGGGGTTTCAATTTACTGCAATAGTCCATTTGGATCAATTTCTCAGGGTATCGACACTGTTTATGTATTACTGTGTTTTGGTGCGTTGTAAAATCACTTCTCCTCTGACTCATGTCATAAGAATTTGATTTGGAATTTCGATTTGCGCAGTCTCGGACTCGTAAAGTTGATTTTGGAATAGTTTAGTTCAAAAGTCGCCTTGCTTGCGCATTCCCACTCCCTCCAAGAAGGCTTCCCTTTTTAGCCCTGTCACAGGATGTTGTCGTCACTAACCAATGTCAGAGAAGAGGTAGACCAATGATGTCACTGGACTGAAAACCTGACTTAGTGTCCATACAAGCACACCAACATGATGAAGTATTAAGCCGTGCCTTTGCAAATGGGGAACCAACAAAGTGTTCATAAACTTGGCATTCCTCCACGACTGTTGTTGTTGTCCTCCATTGAAATTTCGAACTTGTAGGAGACACGTGCAAAGAAACTTAGCATAAGTTCTCCTTTCCTTGCGATGTACTGTGTTAATTCAAACGCTGTCAACAGCGAATAATTACGATCAGCAAATTATATAACGTTAATATTGGCAAATCAATTTCCGGACAGGGTATTTTGTTTATTTTTAATCACTTATTTAAATGATGAATACATTGTGATGTTTACGAGCAACCATTCTTTCCTTTAACGATCATTTTACAGCCATTTACGGCCATTGCTATTAATACATTCAAGTTTATTGCGGCAATTATGCACACTGGATGTACTTGATCGTCATTTGCGTCGCATAAGACACGTCGAACAAAATGCTGGAACGCATACCTTAAACTTCTTGAACATATTGTATTGACACGATGAAATCATGTACCATGATATGCATTTTTCGTGACAAATCAAGAACCTAATACAAAGAGTGAATCTCCCAGCTGTACATATCCAAACAGACTTAAATTTAGTAGAATAAATCTGCCTTTCAGTGCAGACTTTGGCCACATTATATATTGAAGTTTTACACAACACCTTGTACCGGGCCGACCGTTCATCTGACCGATAACATTTTTATTCTAAGTTGAATTCATACAACGGCATACCGTTACAGCGGCGAAAACAAAGCTCTAAAGCCATTTATTCATTAATAAATCGCTGGGTATCACCCGTAATAAGCTGTACGACTTCCATTCTTTGCACAATTTTAAGGAGTAAAGAGATCCCAAACAATAGCTCGTAGGTCACTCGTGTTAATGTTGTAACTTCTTTTAACTTCAATTAAGGGTTGGAAAGGCTAGAGCGTCAGTTATAAATTTCAACAAAACTATTAAAATATAAAAGTAGTCAACATTCTCTGTGGAATAAAAAAAACTAGACATTTGGGCACAAAGGCATTGCAGAGTTATAGCCTGTTAAAACTTCTGAAAAACTGACCAAATAAGAAGAAGTTGGGGAGTCCTTAGTGTATTACTATGGTAGAGGTCCCCTAGCTGTTAATAAAATGTTTGAAAAGGGAAAGTCATTATTTGCTGTTTTTCAGGAAAGTTTGACAAGGTGGTGCTGGCATTCAGAGTGAGTGACTGCTATTGTAAATGCATTTTTAGATTCTTTGAGTGTCAAAGAGGTGTCAAAAGTGAGATTAACAAAAAAAAAACTGCTCTATGACTTCAAAAGAGGGGTGCAAATATGGCTTGTTTTCAACATTTTTGACAGAACAACAGTTTTCCTACATAATTGTATACCAATTTAATCCACCTTTGAAATGAGATATGGACATGGAATTTTTACAGCCTATTAACAAGGTTACAGATAAGATTTGTACTGGCACAATTTTCCTGTATTTGAAGTACTTTTGAAAAATCACATTTTGAAATTTGAAAGAATTTTAATAATTTTTTGATATATAAACCCATGTAAAATCATAAAAACAAATTTTATTTACAAATCCTGCCGTACAAATCTCAAATAAATAGTGTCAACATATTTATAACTAATTTGGTAATATTAATACTATCCAATTCTTATTAAATTCAAATATGTAAAAAAAATATGAAAAATTAAATTTTAATATTTACTGGTGTCATATTTCAAATCATGGCTGCAAATATACAATTTTTATATTCTTTGGAGAAAATATTAACTAAGAGTTATCCTGAAAATTTGAACTAAATATCTTGATTCTAACACTTGAAACTTGACATTAACTCTGAGAAAAGAATTGGTGCAAAATAGCCTTTCCAACCACCTTAAGTCATAGTCTGCCTTGACAGTTGACGTTGACATGTAACAACAAAACTATGTGACTTGTGTGATTACCAGGCGATATTTGAAGATGGCCGCCAACATACAGGTATTTTTGTAAAGTAGTTTTCAATGTTGACTTCAGGCTACACTGCGTTCACTGTCTTCCAAAAAGGGTATCCGATGATATTCCGTGACGCGCATTGTCCAATACGGCATGTGTGGGGCCTAATTCGCCGATTTCGTGACAAACAGCGGAGACAGGGTATTGGAGACGCTGTTTGTATTCCGCACGAAGTGAAAATATTTGGACTGTGGCATAACGAGAAGGAGAGAGAAAACAGTTTGATCGGAGCCAATAGACTTGGTTTATTGTCAGGCGACTAATTGTGGTAACAGCACACGTTTACTGGATGCTTCTTGTTATTGATTGGTAATAGCCCTTGAAACCATTGTTCCTGAAACATGTATTAGTAGGGATTCATTTATTTGCAAATGTCGCGCACAGAAATGGTAGTACTTTGGTGTACACAGTCATTTCTATAGTCCGCCGCTCCTGTTTCAATAGGGAGATCGATTTGCGTAACATCGGCCCGACAAAAGCGAGCAACCTTTGCAGGGGGGCTGTGGCTGCCCCGTTGCCCGAAGCACCTAACAACGGCCAAGATCGACCCTTTACGCGGCAAGTTAGCTTGGCGGTCGCACAACTGAACTGCGAAGCCCAGGCTAGAGTACGGACATATACGTTGGTCAACAGGTCAATGTGCAATATGTTACACGCTGCCGGTTTGCCACACATGACCACTTCTGGATCAAGATTGGTGGGAATTTAGCTCAGGAACGCCGCCGGTTGTGTTGTCCGCCAATATGAATGCTTCAAGTTTTCAGGTAGGCGCCGAGTCTTGTATGACGTTTCAGGGTTCTAGTTATATAAGATGGGTTACCAAAAAACGAGGAAATACGGCTCGTTTTTCATTACCCATCGTGGTAGGTCGCACTGCCAACGCAAAAAACAAGCATGACATCTCACCTGACGTGTAACTGTTACAATTTTGAGTTCAACTAATAATTGAATGACAGGCCCTGCAGCTTACGGGACTAGGCGACGTTTTTCGACTTCTCGGTGATTTCGCGAATAAACAAAGTGAAACATGAGTCTAATGGGTTAATTCTAACATGACATCGTCCATATGCCCTACAAACATTCACAAACCACAGACGTATTTGACAAATGTCGCCGTCTGCATTATATTTGACACCTGTGCTTCTGATGATATAGGTTGTCGCCTTGAGTTGGATAATGGCATTTGTATTGTTGGCTTGGATCAACACGCTCGTTGGTTGCTAATACCAACTATCCGTTCACCACTGTTCAAGGAGGTGAGGGTATTCTCGTAGTTAATCATAAAAACATTAGAACTTTCACAGAATGTGTGCCGAGCCACAGCTGTGAGTTAATCCTGCGATGGCTGCAGACGTATAGTATGATTAGGGTGACGTCGATGTTATTTTGAAATTTTAATTTCAAACTTTAATAATTCAGAGGAGGGCAGAGAAAGCCGATAATTGTGGGTGACTTATTTCAGTAACCGACTAGAATACGTACTGTGAACCCGATAAATCGACTATCCAGAACTTGATATTAATTGTGAGTGAGAATTATGACCTCCCGTAGCGATATGTTATCATCATTTTTGACGTTTGTGTTTGGTTTGCTTTCTAACGATTCGTGTCACGTTGCTTTGCGTTTTTTATCGATCTGTTTCGTCAGTTCGATCAAACAAAGAATTAGAAACAGTCAAGGGTTTATAAATGGACACAGGCGATCCTGTGGAATCGATACATCTAGAACTAAATATGTCACCTCCCCAGTCGGCGTAACAGTCCTATATAGCAATGTCTGAAAGAAATTTGGTGTTGAATATTTGATATCTGCTGAACAAACCGTTGTTTTTCTTCATCTCTCGTTCCTGTGCACGGTATATGATAAACCAAACTGCCCTTGAAGTGTACGAACGAACTGTTTCAATCGATGAACCTCTACCGTATAGCAGTTCGATATTGACGTGCGCACAAGTATGTGTTTCTAGCCCTTTGTTCATTTCAACTCTGAACTCGCCTTCTAGTATTTATTACTAGTTGTGTAAACATTGTAGCGCTATTTTTCATCGGCAGTTACGACAGCCTAGCAAACATGTAGTCAGACACCTTTGGTGAGGTCTGCTACTTGCCAAGTGATCAATAATACATTTCGCTCTACAGTTATCCATTTCATGTACTCTGCAGAAATCATTGACGTCATCGTCACAACAACCAGGTTTTCGTTCCCACGTCCTGATGCACGCGATCCAAATTTGTTATAATCATGTCAGACTTTATACCAAGCTGTTTGAAAATATTCGTAAAGGACTTGTATTTACGAACTGAAGTTCCTCACGTCAAATGGCAATCTCTCTTCTGTTTGGATGCATACATCGTTATTAAAACCAACATCTGGAACTGATTTGAGCCAGCGGCGTGTCTGTATGAAGAGAAAAAATCTAGCATTATGACCTAACGTTAACCTTATAATTACCGTTGTACTTAAAGATCCATTAGCTGTAACTTTGGTCATTTTTTATTTTGTTTGTTTCTGTGTATCATCTGCAGTTTCTGGTTTGAATCCCTGAATCATGGAGAAATTCCTAATATTTAGCTCATAAATATACCCTATATGAGTGTAATCTGCATTGTTATTGTTTAAATTTTGTATTCAGGTCGGACTAGAATACATTTATCAACAATAACAATGGTCATTTCACATATGCAGGCTGTGTTGGCAAGCAGGACAACGGGCATTGGTCATGATGGATCGGATATAGTAAAATTCTGTAGTTGATACATTGAAACAGAGTAGTGAAAAATTAGTCAACAGTTACAGCTAATGTCCCTTTAACCACTATGCTTCATCAATTTAAAACCTTTGAACTTTACTAATACAGAGAAATCCTGATTTCGCGAGTAGACTTTAGGGCTTTTCTTTAGAAAGTTTCACTTATTATTCATTAATGTGATGAAAATAGCAAGGAGAATTACTTAAAGCAGCTGACCACTTTATTATAAATGATGGGAGAGAGAGAGAGAGAGAGAGAGAGAGGGGGGGAAGAGACAGAGAGAGAGAGAGAGAGAGAGAGAGAGAGAGAGAGAGAGAGCAGAGAGAGAGGAGAGAGAGAGAGAGTGAGAGAGAGAGAGAGAGAGCTGTTGTGTGAACCTTGATGTAATGGAACAGTTAAACTTGATAGCCATATTTTTGTTACACATGATTATGGCTGCTGCGACGACGTGAATTGTAGCGAAATGATTTTAAATTCATGCAAATTGACGGAATTGCCAGTTAGCAGCGTTTGGGACTCCCACACGGCGAAGAAACGGGTATACTTGAAAGGGTCATTACCCTCAGGTCTGCCTTTACAATACATTTACTCTGTTAGCTACATACACTATTTATATAACCTGGCCTTGGAGTAGACAGAGCAGACAATTGTCCAAACTCATAACTGAGCTTTGGCAAACAATTTCGCTTTAGAGAGTGCACCACCACTGTAGTGTGTTTACCAAGTTGAAATGCATCCTTAACGATGAGCAAACATTTTTTGTGTATCGATGACTCTCTACATGCGTGTATTGGGCCATAATGACGTAATGATCGTCAATAGGCCATCGGCACACGTGACGAACAGGAAATTGGTTATGGCCTTCTCGTTGACATCGCTGTTTTTAACGTTAATACACTTGGAAATGAATAAGGCGAAACAACAATTTGAGAGCATTCTTTTTAAAGTGTGTCATCTCTGCTGTCGGCATTAACAAATACTATTATTCGAGATGCACTACCAATATCCCGGATGTCAATAAAACTATGATGATAATCCACAACCCACGCAGCAATTGTAGAATCAATGTCATTGCTGAAAATCAACGTCAAGTATCAAGTCTTCGAATAACTTCAAAATTAAATACCAATTCGGTAATTTGAAATAGTTAAGAAAGTGCCCCACCCCCTTCTTGTAATTGAAGAGAATACGGTTTTTGAGGGCATAATGTTTCAATCTGATATTTTCAAACTCTTCGATGGACTATAAACATTAAGTTCTTATTGCGATAAAAAGTTGTTTTCCGTACTGATTAAATTAATTTTCATTTGAATGTTGCTGACTTTAGCTGTATGCCACGTTCCACAACACAGATTACTGATAACAACACGGTGGTACATTTTACACGGGACATGCTTCGTTCTATTTTTTTCAATAGATGTGGATTATTTCAGTTACACTGGTAACAAATCTGTCGTTTTGGAAAAATGATATGCGTTGATTCTAGTGTCTGGGCGTAGCTTTCCAGTGATATGAAATGTTTTCTGAAAATCAACACTGAACTGAAGTAATATGAAGAAAGCATTACATGAATGCCACGTAAACAACACTGGACTGAGGATACGCGCTGTTTTACGACTCTGACGAAACAATCTTACTGAGCCGAGTAACACATTGGTAGTTATTGCAGACCTCCACCTAGAACGTTACGCGCCCTATAGCATTCAATGGTAACTTGTTGCTGACGTAGCGGGCCGCATAGTCATCACTGGACTGGAAGTGACCCGGAACTATTTTACTCTTGACAACTTGGGGTTTAAAAATAATAAAATTACATGTTTGACATAAAATTGCGGTTTTTAGAAAATTCATGCGGTAACATCGATAAACCGTATAACAATGCTTTAATATATATCATGGCGCCGTTCGACAATGAAAATTGTCCTAGTTTTAATGGATTTTCGTTTATCATGGAAGTAAAGCGTGAATGTCGAGTGAAAATTTGTAAGAGAGGCACGTAATAAAAACATTATACCCTCGAAGCGAGAGTCTATTTGCCCTCTTGTCGGGCAAATAGCCACCTGCCCCTGTGCTTATAGAGTCCCTTCTTTAGACTGTAATGCATAATATTCGTGGTAGATGATATAAATTGTGTGTGTCATTTTCTTTCTTCTCGTGTGTCCGTGATGGTGCAAATTATGATTCATCTACCACTCTGTCAACATTTTCCAACAGATAGGCAACTGGTCGCTACAAACTTGACAATAAAGAGATCTAGTAAACAACAACTGAAAGTCATCTCACTGCTATATCTTCTGTTTACTTCCAGGTGTACAACCCGGCCGAGGAATGGGTCAGGAAAGGCCGTCGAAAGATGATCATAACAAGTAGTAGATTTACACCTCGAACGAGGCTCAAACGAGATCTCAGTCCTCGGCGATTGGCCGGATCGGCCAGATCTCGGACCGGTGAAAAGTCTCTCCACGAACGAGTTCAGTTGCTCATGCTCGAGAAAACACTCCCGAAGGAACTGAGAACGCCTCCACCGGGTGGTTCGAAGAAAACGACGGATAAATTTCACCTGCCTCAGGTATTCCTCACCGAGGACAAAGATGCCGCGAGTCCTCGTCCACGACCAGCAACCACAATCCCACAAATACGAATTAGGCCAGAGCACGAACCCGATGACAACGAACTCCAGGTGAGGGCGATAGACTTAGTTGCCATGGCGAACGATGAACACCGGAGCTCGACGTCCATGACCAGACACCGACTTGTTGAGAGCATGTCAGAAATCGACCGGGTCACTCCCGTTGCGAAACGGCGCCCCCACACGGTGGCAGTGACCGAGAGAATAATGGAGAACAAACTTCTTAATTTAAAGTACAAACAATATCCATGCATACGTGCAGAAAGTATTTTAAACGAGGAACTAACAGAGAACATAAACGACCTCTCTAGGGAATGCTGTGACGTATTTGGACCAAATATGTGCCAAGAATGTAAGAAAATTTACCATAGGAATGAGAACACCCTGCAAAATGAATCTTTTTTCCCGAGCATTACCATCTCGACCACGTCGATCTCAACTATGACACTAGCTCGTCGGCATCTTCCGAACTACTCGCCCTGGGAAATCCAAAGAATGATCGCTGACGGGGATATCGGTGAATTGGCGATAAAGAGAGACAAGTTTGCCGATAAAGCGAAAGAATTTCATAATGGGATGCAAACCGGAGATGAACTCTTCAAACTAACGAGGCGAATAAGTGCCTTCAATGTCCCCGATAAGCAATCATTCTTCAGTTCAATCAATGACCTTAGAGCTCAAATGGAGGCTAGAAGACTTGGGGGTCGGAGGGGGAGGCGAAAAGCGGTCATTCGCATGACAGACGATGACGAAACACCAGGACACATACCCCAGGAAATTGATATTGAACCTGAGTACGACAAGGAAAAATATGACGAAAGACTTGGGCCGCCACTGATGACGTGTGAGGAAATGGTGTACCAACACAACCAGCCTCGATTCTATGCAGGAACGAAATTTGAATACG